>NW_013527915.1:5763005-5788649 GCF_000836215.1 Papilio polytes
AATATAATTTACTATTATTTCTCGGTTACGTTTTTTCTTGTTCTTTACAAATTTCTGTGTGCCTGTCTTTTCCTCTTCGTAGTGGCTGTTGGATGCATATTACGTACGTATTGTGTTTTATTCGAGAAGGCGGCGGATAATTAGACGTGAGTTGTTTGTTACACCAGACGTAGATGAATGTAGAAGTAGAGAAAATATATGCGGAGCGCACGCCGTATGTACGAACACCATTGGAAGCTTCGTTTGTACATGCAAGCCCGAGTACACCGGCGACCCGCGCTCCCCCGACGGCTGCACAGATGTCGATGAGTGTTCTGTCCTCGAGCATCCTTGTGGCTCACAGGCACTTTGTGAAAACGCTTCTCCCGGATATAACTGTGTGTGTCCACAAGGATATAGAGCTAAACCGGACGCCAAAATAGCGTGCGAGCAGGTACGCAATGTTTAATAACTTTATGCTTGAATAAGAAATAATCTTTTAATAACTAATTTTTATATTTGGCAGGTCGACGTGAACATACTATGTAAATCAAACTTTGACTGCACAAATAATGCTGAATGTATTGACAATCAATGTTTTTGTAAAGAAGGATTCAACGCCAAAGGAGCTGTCTGCATCGATGTCGATGAATGTTCAAATGTATCAATTTGTGGAGAAAACAGTTTATGTGTCAACACGCTCGGTGGTTATAAATGCGAATGTGTCAATGGATTTGTTGGATCACCACCTACAATACCTTGCCGAGCTCCGTGTGATGATGTTAAATGCGGCGATCACTCATATTGTAAACCAAATGGCATAGAAGCTTATTGCGTGTGCGAAGAAGGCTGGACATTTATTCCTACAGATATATCAGCCGGTTGCGTGGATATCGACGAATGTGATGCGTCCGTGGGACCGGTAGGACGCTGTGGACCTAACGCACGTTGTACAAATACATTAGGAAGTTATTCTTGTCAATGTCCTGATGGATTTTCTGGTGATGCATTTAAAGAATGTTTCGATGTTGACGAATGTCAGACGGATGATGCATGTGGCGCAAACGCTGAGTGCATAAATAAACTGGGTACCTACGATTGCGAATGTCCGGAGGGTACTGTGCCCGACCCAGATCCACGCGTGAGATGTTCGGAAATTCTGACATGTAAAGGCGACAGTGATTGTCCAGGAAATTCTGTGTGCGATTCAAATGCTAGATGCGTATGTCCTGAACCTAACGTTGGTAATGATTGTCGTCGTAAGTATTTAATAACATGTTATTGTTCTTTGAGGCTTTTTTTTCTTTAAATTACTCCGTTAATTGCATTTTTTTACAGATCCGTGTGAGAGTTTGCAATGTGGAAGTAATTCAGAATGTTTATTAAATGACCAAATAGCGCAATGCACATGCCGCACCGGATTCAAAGGAGATCCAAACTCTCACGTTGGTTGTCAAGATGTTAACGATTGTGATGCGAACCCTTGTGCCTTTGGAGCTGTGTGTAAAAACCTTCCTGGACATTTTCAATGTGAATGTCCTGGTAGATTTGTTGGAGATCCTTACGTCGATGGATGCGTTTCGAGTAAACAGCCAAGCGAATGCAGTAATATTAATCCGTGCCCCCAGGGTGAAACATGTATCACTCATGATGGTGAAAACGTTTGTGTATGTTCGCAAGGTTTCACACGCAACAAAGAAACTGGGTTATGTGAAGATGTTAACGAATGTACTTTATACGGCCATTCACCTTGTGGATTTAACGCTATTTGCAAAAATTTACCTGGTAGCTATGAGTGCAAGTGTCCTACGGAATATAGTGGAAATCCTTACACTCTCTGTGAACTATGCGATGACGTCAGTTGTAGATGTCACCCACCATATAAAGTTGTCGACAACAACTGTGTGTTGTCGGATTGTGCAAAAGGAAACACATGTGGCAAAGGCGCAGAATGCATAATTATATCTGATACCGTAAGCTATTGTGCATGTCCTTCTGGTTTCTCACAAACTAGTGAAGGTGCTTGCGAAGACGTAAACGAATGTTTGTCTGGACAACCTGTTTGTGGTTTTGGAGCGGAATGTATTAATACTATGGGCTCATATAAATGCAAATGCCCACCAGGTTATGGCCAAGACACAATATCTGGTCATTGTACCATAAACCAAAAGAGATGTATAAGCGATTCCGACTGTTTCTCAAATGAAAAATGTATACAACCGGGACAATGTATTTGTCCACCACCTTTTTACTTAGACATTGAAGATGGCCAAAAATGTAAAAGTCCTTGTGAAAGATTCACTTGCGGCATTAACGCAAAATGTACGCCTAGCGATCCTCCAAAATGTATGTGTATGACGGGATATGAAGGAGACCCATACACTGGCTGCACCAATAGAAACGAATGCCATAGCTCTCCGTGTGGGTACGGTGCCATTTGTCATGATCAAAAAGGTGGATATCAGTGTGTATGTCCTGCGAACATGGTTGGGGATCCTTACAAAACAGGATGTATGTATTCATAAAAATTCTATTTCAATTGTCAAAAATATTGATATCCTAAATTGACTAAGTAACTTTATATTTTAGGTTCTTTTGGAATTGGTACATCACCAAAACAATTATGTAGTTCAGATAATGAATGTCCCAACAACCTAGCTTGTTTGAACCGCACTTGTTTGTCTCCGTGCTTAAGCGTCACTTGCGGTGCGAATGCTTTCTGTGAAGTGGACGATCATGCGGCCTGGTGCAGATGTAATCCAGGCTATACAAAGCCAGAAGGTGGCAAATGCATTTCTGGTAAGAAAATCATTTTAAAATAATTAGAAGTATATTCATTATGAAATCTTAAAATTGACTTATATTTTTAATGTTGTTTTAGGTTGCGATAACTATTCTTGTGGTACAGCCGCTCAATGTATAATATCGAAAAATGGTCCCACATGTGTTTGTCCCGAGGGCATGGTCGGAAATCCCTTTCCCGGAGGTGGTTGTAGAAGAGACGTATGTGGTCCTGGAATACCGTGCGAAGGTCCTTTCACATGCCTCGCGGGAAGATGTCGACAGCGCTGCGAAAATGTTGTTTGTGGCGTTGGAGCATCTTGCGACGAAGAGAGCGGCAGATGTGTTTGTAACGCATTCTTTGTAGGAAATCCTGATTTACTTTGTATGCCTCGTAAGTACTTTGAAAGTTTCTAATTGAAATATTTTAATTTAATTGCAGCAGGGACTAATCTTAATTTATTTTTCAGCTGTTGCTCCCCCTGCTTGTGATCCTGGTTGTAGTGAAAACGCTCATTGCGTTTACGGACCGATCAATTTATGTAAATGTGATAAAGGATATACTGGGAACCCGTACTCCAAATGTTTACCCAGAAGGCAAATAACTTGCGCAAAAACATCGTGCGGACTGAATGCAGTTTGTCAGCAAACTAAATCACATATCGAATGTCTTTGTCCTCCTGGTTACATTGGAAACCCAAATTTACAATGCATTGATATAGATGAATGCCAATCAAAGCCGTGCGGTGAAAATGCAATTTGTATAAACACTCCTGGCAGTTTCAGTTGTATTTGCAAAAGCCATCATTTCGGAAATCCATATGAGCTATGTACACAAGTAGCAATTTCAAAATGTGTCGAGGGAAATGTATGTACTTGTTCCCATAATAATACCTGCCCGGATGGCTTTTACTGTGAAAAATCTTTATGCGTCGACAAATGTCGCAAAACTGTATGTGGTCAAAATGCTATTTGTGAAGAAGGACAATGCGTGTGTCTTCCAGGATATATTGGAAATCCAAGTGATATACAACAGGGCTGTGCTTTTGATAGTAAGTGTGTAACTGACGGAGATTGCAAAGATAATGAAATTTGCTTTCAAATAAGTAGAAATGTACGTAAATGTGTCGACTCGTGCAGTAAATTACAATGTGGACCTAATTCTCTATGCGTTAGTGCAAATCATCAAGCCCATTGTATTTGTACAGAAGGCTACGTTGGGAAGCCTAATGATATTAAATCTGGTTGTCATTTGCAACAAAAGCCAAAAGAAGTTGAATGTAGCATAAATAGCGACTGCAAGGAGCCACAGGTATGCGTTCCTGTTGGGGGAATGATGAAATGTTTAGATCTTTGTACAACTGTCGCTTGTAGCGCCGATGAAATCTGTAATGTACTGAATAACACAGCACGATGTGATTGTAAAGAAGGCTATTTGTGGAACCCTGTTAGCTCCAGCTGTGAACAACCGTCGACACCAAGCTGCAGAAATGATAATGACTGTGATGACAATAAATCGTGTGAAAAAGACGTACTTGGTGTTAAAAAATGTGTAGATCATTGCTCAATATTTACATGTCCACAAAACTCGAAATGTGTTACCAGCAATCACAAAACGCAATGCCAATGCTTGGACGGTTATGTAGGAAATCCGAATGATCGTGACGGATGTATAGCGTTAGATAAAAACCAATGTACAGATGATGTGCAATGTAGAGAGAGTGAAATATGCAAAAATGTCGGAAATGTAAAGAAATGTGTGTCGGCATGCCAACAATTAATTTGTGGACCAAATGCGATTTGCATTACAAATAATCACGTAGCCAAATGCCAATGTCCATCAGGGCCCTATACAGGCAACGCCGATGACTTAGTAAAGGGATGCCAATCTGTTCCTTGTATTTATAACGCTGATTGCTTGTCACATGAATTGTGCAATCGTTTGACTCACACTTGTAATGGTGCATGCCGAAATGACTCCTGTGGCGATAACGCAGTGTGCATAGCCGAAGATCATAAAGTTAATTGTTTATGCCCTAATGGATATAAAGCATATCCTATCCCTGAGGTGAACTGTAGAAAAATAGAATTATGTAATCCTAACCCTTGTCACCCAACAGCTATATGTGAACCGGGGCTTTCATCGTACACCTGTAAATGTCCTGTTGGTTATGTTGGAGATCCAAAGAAAACAGGCTGTAAAAAGCAAAATCAATGCACAAACGGATATCAAGATTGTCCTCCTGAAGCAACTTGCGTAAACAACCGTTGCGTAAATCTGTGCGATGGCGCCTGTGGAACAAATTCTATTTGCAAAATTGTCAATAGAAAACCTATTTGTACGTGTGCCGATGGATATGAAAAATCTAAAAATGATAATTCTTGCAAGAAAAAATTGTTAGCATGCCTTAATGAAAATGACTGTGAAGGAGACACCTGCGTCAATGGACAATGTTTCGCGGCTTGTAAAAACTCTAGTCACTGCGATGCAGGTGATGCGTGCATTAAGAACTTGTGCATAACACAATGTAACACTCATACTCAGTGTGCGATCGGACAAGCCTGTGTTGGAGCGCAGTGCTTAATAGGATGTAGAAGCAACGATGATTGCATTGAAGATGAAGCATGCCTAAACAACAAATGTGTAAACCCTTGTCTTGGTGCGAGATCTTGTGGACCAAATGCTATTTGTTCTAGAGAAAATCATGCCGTTAAGTGTGAATGTCCTCCTGGATTTGAAGGAACACCATTACCACAGCAAGGGTGTGTCAGAAAACCTTCTACTTGTTCTCGGACTTCTAATTGTCCTCCGGATCATATGTGTATCGGAAACTTGTGCCAGGTTCCTTGTCAAGATAATACTGGATGTGCTATGGGCGAAAAATGCAGCGATAACATATGTCATAAAATATGCCATTCCAGTAGCAACTGCTTACACGGTGAGCATTGTAACTCTGGTGTATGTATTCCCGGTTGCAAGACTGATTCCGACTGCCTAAATAATCAAATTTGCCAGACAAAGGAATGTACATGTACAAGTGGATTTAAACTAGTTAATAACGAATGTGTAAATATAGATGAATGTGTCAATAATCCTTGCCACCCATCAGCACAATGTGTTGATTCCCAAGGCTCGTATAAGTGTGTATGTTCCACGGGATCGATAGGCGATCCTTATAACACTGGTTGCATGTTACCAAATCAATGCAGACGTGATTTACAATGCGAAGATTCTCTTGCATGTATAAAGGGAAAGTGCTCTAACCCCTGCGACAACAATGCCTGCGGAGTAAATGCTGTTTGTTCAGTAAACAGGCATCGTATGACATGCACCTGTGAAAAAGGATACTTAGGTAATCCTTTGGATAAAAAAATTGGTTGTTTCAAAGTTGAATGTGTAGATGACTTTGACTGCCCTAATGATAAAAGATGCAACACGAAAAACAACAAATGTACTGGTAAGTAATTTATTTTTCCTTTACGTATTTTAATTTTTAACAGTATCCATGATCTAACGTTTTTTTTTTATTTTGTAGATCAATGCGATGAGCCTGCATGTATTGGCGGAACATGTAAAATAGAAAACCATAAAGATTTGTGTTTATGTCCCAAAGGATTCGAGTTGTTAAATGGTGCTTGTACAGATATTAATGAATGTAGTAAAAATCCATGTCCACTAAATGCTGACTGCAAAAACAATCCAGGTTCATTTACATGCAGTTGTGTAAATGGCACAGTGTTAGATCTCAGTAATGGTAACTGTAAAATACCTGGTGAATGTTCATCCGACGATGATTGCTCGGACACAACTAAATGTGTCAAAGATCATTGCATAGATCCGTGCGACGACTCACCATGTGGTGATAATACAATATGTAGTGTTGTTAAACACCAACCTACTTGCGAATGCCAACCAAATAGTCAAGGAGATCCTTATAATAAATGTACTAAGTTCGAATGTACAAAGGATGCTGATTGTGCTTTTGAAGAAGCATGTGTTAACAACAAATGTAAAGACTCTTGTAGTATACCACGTGCATGTGGTAGGAATGCAGACTGTTATTCAAGAAATCACATTGGCCACTGTACTTGTTCATCAGGTTACACAGGAGATCCAGTTCTTGGTTGTGTTCCCCTTCAATATTGTGCTGACGATAGTAAATGTTCTTCTGGCACAAAATGTGTTGACAATTTATGCGTTGGTAAGTTTTCATATCCTGGTTAATGACGAATATAACATAAAAATGTCTTTCTTACCTGGTTTTTCTAATTTCAGGCGTTTGTAAAAATTCAAGGGATTGTTTAGATGGCCAAGTATGTATTCAAGATACATGTCGAGTAACTTGTTCGACAAATAATACATGTCCAGAATCTCAATTTTGTCTTAATAGTATATGCTCAAAAGAAATTCAATGCTTTTCCAATGATAACTGTAACGAAGACGAACAATGTGTTATTAACACTAATGGAATTGCACAGTGCGTCAACGTATGTGAAAATCATCCGTGCGGAAGACATGCTACATGTTTAGGGAAATCCCACGAACCAACATGTTCGTGTCAAAAAGAATTCTTCGGCGATCCGCTTCAAGGATGTAAAAAGAGAGAATGTACTAAAAATTCAGATTGTTCCGACGACAAAATTTGCCATGAAGATATGTGCAAAATAGCATGTCTGATACACAATGATTGTGGAGAGAATACTGTTTGTTCCTCAGAAAAGCACACACATGCATGTTATTGTCAACCTGGATATACTGGCGATCCTTTGAAGGGTTGTGCAGAAATAAACTGGTGTGCATCAAACCCATGTGGTAACGGTGCAGAATGTCGAAATACTAGAAATCAAGCTCAATGTATTTGTCCCGCTGGAACAGTAGGGAATGCATATGAAGACGGTTGCCGTAAGGCTCCGGAGTGTAGATTCAACAGGGATTGTCCACCAGTAAGTCGGTGTACCGTTATTGATGGTACTCGTAAATGTACAGGTAAGATGAAGCATTTTTAAATATAAATAAATGTTTCTGTAGATTTGCATATGCATAACGGTATTTTTAAACGCGGAGCATTGTATTAATATATTTATGTTTCCTTGGATTTCAGATGCATGCGACAGTGTAAAATGTGGTCCTAACTCAGATTGTATCGCTACTAGACATACAGGCCAATGTAAATGTAAAAGTGGTTATGTAGGAAATGGAGCTAGCGAAAAGGGTTGCCGTCTGCGCGAAGTTACATGTAGAAGTAAAACAGATTGCAACAATGATCAATACTGTCATAAAGGATATTGCAAAGGTAAATAAGATTTCTCAATAATTAATTCAGAAGAATAAGAATTTCATCACAATGTTGCTTGATTGCATGAATTTTTAAGTGTTGAAAAATTAAAGGCATTGAAGGAACGATGTCGTGGGAAAAAGATTAAAAAAGGTAAGCTCTACTAATACCTTTATTTTTAGGTCTGTGTTTACTAGATGAGGAATGCAGATCCAACGAAAAATGTATAAACGGACAATGCTCCAATCCCTGCCAAATGGAGAAAACTTGTGGCCTGAATGCAGTTTGCAGAACCGACAATCATATAGTGCAATGTAGTTGTCCAAATAGCTTTACCGGAAATCAAGACGTTGAATGTGTTCGAAGTACGTAGTTTCTTTGTTTTAAATCGAAGGGTATTTTGAAACATTTTTGAACTATAGATGTAAAACCAAGTGTTTTTAGTGCCTAGATTATGCGGCGCTGCTGAGGAATGTGAAAATGGATTTATGTGTCACAATTCTATGTGTGTTCCCCGATGTCAAGCGGATGAAGAGTGTGCATTAAACGAAAGATGTTCAAAAGGAGTATGCTTATGTAAGTACTTTGTTTATTAAAAAAATGTTATTTGAAAAGCAATTGTGGACTTTTCGAACCTAGTTCTAAGCACATAAAGTATATTGAACCAACGGTATGTTTTTGTTAACAGTGACTTGTCGAGTGGATAACGACTGTTTCCTTGGGCATATATGTTTGGCAAACAATTGTCAATACGGTTGCAGACATGATGAAGATTGTGGCCCTGAAGAAATATGCAAGAATAACTATTGCCAGAATCCTTGTGCAGATGACAACAATCCCTGTGGTCCGAATGCATTATGCTCTGTTGTGGATAGAAAAGCTTCTTGTGCTTGTATAGATGGACTAATTCCAAACCCGACACCTAACATCGGTTGTGTTAGAACTCCTTCGGTGACTTGTCGTATGCATAAAGATTGCAGTGCAGGATGGCGTTGCGAGGATGATCGTTGTAGACCGGCGTGCACAGTTGATGGCTCAGAGTGTTTACAAGGGGAACGATGTGATTCAGGAGTGTGTAGATACGCTTGTACATCAGATGAACACTGTACCAATGATGAAATTTGTGATGGGCGATTATGTGTATTAGGATGCAGATCTAATTCTCAATGTTCCAGTAACCTCGCCTGTATATCAGGTCAATGCCTAGATCCGTGTACTGAGCCTGGTACGTGCGGTGCAAATGCCTTATGTGTAACAAAAGAGCACAAACCTACTTGCTCATGTCCTAAGACATTAACAGGAGATCCAAAAGCAGTGTGCAAAAGATTAAGCCTACCATGTGATTCTAATAAAAACTGTCCAAACGGACTTACTTGTTATGGAGATACCTGTCATCCCTCCTGTAGAAGGTTAGAATGTAATATTACAATAATTAGATATAATTATTGGTATTATGATGTAATATAATCTAATAATAAAACGGTTCACAAAGCACTATATGACTAATTTCATTTTATTTCAGTGACGGTGTTTGTTTATCAAACGAAAAATGCATCAGAGGAATTTGCAGGGTTGTGTGCAATAGTGATGGCGGATGCAATGATGGTCATATTTGTGAGAACAGAATATGTAAGCAAGGTTGTCGCGATGAAAATGCCTGTAATGATAATGAGGCTTGTATAGGCGGACAATGTAAAGGTAAGTTTACAGCTATCTGTTTTTATTCCATATACATTTTTCTATTGCTTTTTCTACAATACATGTTTTGAACTTTTTTTCAGATCCTTGTAAGGACACCAGAAGTTGTGGTATTTGTGCTGAATGCAAGGTTATCAATCATCGAGCACAGTGTAGCTGCTCAAGTAATTTTACGGGAAATCCATTAGTTGAATGCAAAAAGAAAAAAATACCATGTGACGGATTTTGTCCTTGTGATGATAGTGGATATTGTATTTCACTTTGTGAAGAAAATTCTGATTGCACTTGCAGTGAAAAATGTTTCAAAGGCGGATGTAGATCCGTATGTTCTATCAGAAACAGGTGTCCAGAAAGACAGATATGCCTACAAGGTGTCTGTATACCGGGATGTAATAACGATCGAGATTGTGGTGATGATATGTTATGTTCTATGAAACAATGTATTCCAGTCTGTCGGAAAGATTCCTGTGGCAAAAACGCACAGTGCATAGCGGCACGACATAGAGCAATTTGTAGTTGTGCCAGTGGATACTCGGGAGATCCATCAAAAGAGTGCAAATCATATGAATGTTTAAAGAACACTGATTGCGGTGCAGACGAACAGTGCACCTCGGAAGGAAAATGCAAGAACGTGTGCTTCGGCACCTGTGGGGTAAATGCTATCTGTCGTTCAGTCAATAAAACACCTCAGTGTTCCTGTCCTCCAAATTATGTAGGAAATCCAAAAATAGAATGCTCTAAGCCACCAGCGGGTAGCTGTTTACGTAACCCGTGTGGAGTTGACGCGCGGTGTCGCGATTTGGATGACGGCGGCTACGAGTGCACTTGCCCTCCGGGCTGTGCCGGCAACCCGCAGCGACAATGTTTCTGTGGAACTATGGCGCCGTGCGCACGTAAAATTTGCGGCGCTCATGCTGAGTGTCGAATAGGTTATAACGGACAACCTCATTGCTATTGTCCACGTAATTATCCGAAAGGAGATCCAAATATAGAATGTAAGTTGTTAATTTACAGTAAAAAAATTAAAAAAACCCTTTATTGGACAAAAAAAAAACATTTTAACAAAATCCATTGGGGCTCTGTCTCCTGAACTAATTAAAACAACTTTGTTTCAGGAGGCAGACAGTACAATATAAGACATACAAATTCAGACTTTTTTAATGAAAGCTTACATAATTTTTCAGGTATTCAGGAACGCAGCGTAGTTGATTGTAGAACAACAGGATGTGGCATAAACGGAGAGTGTTTAAGAGAAGGTGCTGAATTTGTTTGTCGTTGCATTCCCGGCACGGAAGGACAAGCTGACATCGAATGTCACACCAGTAAGTTAAAAGCTATTGTATCATAACCCTCTCGCCACTTGTAAAAATGCACGACAAAAGATTTATTCAATAAAAACTTTTGATAAGAATCATTCAGTGACCAGAATTATTACATATTGAAATTTTTTTACGCTTTAAACTTGAATGTGTTTACTGTAACAGTTTTGTAAATGTAAATTGGTATTGGTGAGGGATAGATATATGAGAAAGTACACGCAGTCTTGTTTAATGATTTTGAATAACTAGTGCCATTTTACTCTTTTATATGAAACTTGTTATTCTATTTATCTGAACTCCATTTAAATAAAGCGTATTGTACTACTTTGATATTCAAAGATGTCGGAATCTTTAAATACCAGTACTTTACACCTGGTAAATAATTGTGATTGATGTTAGTGGAAGCATTCTCACCGTTCGTGCTTGAATACAGTCAGTAACATTTTGTTCGGCTTCATGTACATATCGCTTGTATTATAATATTCCGTTATATATCTCTGATCATAAACTATCAGTTTCAAAAAGCATGCACTGTCTCGTGAGAAAGTTTCCTCTTCGTGGCTGAAGGTACAGCTCTCTCGACTTTGCTTTCTTCTTTCACATCTTCCTAGGTATCGAATGCACGAGTGACAAGGATTGCCCGGTAGACAAAGCGTGTTTGAGCTTGCACTGTGTCGACCCCTGCACAATACGAGGCGTGTGTGGTGAAGACGCGCTCTGCGTGTCTGTGATGCATCGAGCCCAGTGTTCATGTCCTCAATGCTACGTCGGGCAACCGCGCCTCGCGTGCCGTCTCGACCCCACTTGCAAGCCGACAGCCGATAGCCTAAACGCGACTATCACTTGTTCAGAAACGAAACCATGTCCACAAAAATTGGCATGCGATACAAATACAAACCAATGCCGCAATCCTTGCTTGGAATATCAGGACTGTAGACCAAATCAAAAATGTGAAGTTAGAAACCACCTGCCAGTTTGCGTATGCCGCAATGGCTTTGCCCTGAATGATAAAGGAGAACTTACATGTGCACCCGAACACGCTGAATGTACCAGAGACGAACAATGTCCATCCAATTCTGTTTGTCGCAATACCAAATGCGTAAATCCATGTTTAGCTTCACGAGAACCAATGTGTCCTCAAGGAAAACAGTGCGAAGTAGTAGAACATCGAGTTATGTGCGTCTGTGTCGAAGAATGTCATCCAACAGTGTCGATTTGCTTAAGAGACAATGGGTGTCCACAGAACTTGGCTTGCATTGATTTTCAATGTAAAGATCCATGCAAAGGTGCATGTGGTGATGCTCCATGTTCAGTAGAAGATCATCACCCAGTTTGCAAGTTTTGTCCTAGTGGATTTACTCACGACGAAAAGCATGGCTGCATTAAAGGTAATATTGCCGCTAGCAAAATGTTTCATATTCATAGAAATTCTATTAGTACTTTTCGTCTTGAATAAGTCTTAATATTTTTCTTCATATTGCAGGAAATATAGATCATTCCTACTTCATGCGGCTCTTTCTATCTGTTTCTTGTGTTTCTAGCATGTTATATTTCTTTTCCACAGTATGAACCTCCTCTATATCAGGTAGATTTTGATGCATGTTATTATTATGTGTGTAAATATTATTCATTTAAAAAGTAACTTTCACATTAGGGTGGCGGACGCGCTTGGGCACTTTATTCTAACGCTTTCAAACTCTGGCATGATATGAATTGCAACAAAACTGCCACGAGACAGAGTTTGCAACTATAGAATTTGATGCCTTTTGTGTTTTTGTTATATATACCTATATACGTATGCTGCGTGTGTTTATTTTATGTTGTTTGTTTTATAAACCTGTTATATATCCGTAGTTTGTATTTTGTGTTTATCTCGTACCTAAACTTATATATTTCTATATACTAGAAGTTTAGTGAATGTTTTAATAAATTTGCAATATTGAATTTTTAATGTTTCCAAAGTAATTTATCTCATTTAATATTGATGTTAAGAGTTTCTTTAAAATGTTTTAAATATACCAGTTATTGTGATTACATTTCAACCAATCTAACCTTTCTTTAGACTTATGTAAAGTATTTAGTGCATTGACTAATTAAATGTGCACAGCTTTAGAATGCGGTGCACACGAGCACTGCGCAGAGGGACTTGCTTGCGTGAGCGGCCGATGCGCGGACCCATGCGCCCACGGTAACCCCTGCGTCTCTGGCCAGCGCTGTGCCGTCGTCAACCATCAACCTGTTTGCTCAAAGGGTACGTCTTTATATTTCTTAATTACTTGTTATCAATCCAGTCAATAGTCCATCTTTAATAAATGGAAACTTTATGCCACCTACATAAGACCACTGACCCTGCCATGTCCAGGGGACAGGGTTCATTGAACTCTGACAGTTTTGGCCAGTTCTACAATGTAGGAACTCTACCTAACGGCAAATTGTAGTAGTCGCTATTGAAAAATAATACTAAAATGCAATATAGTACAGCCGCTGTATCAATTTATTACTTGAAATTAAAATTGCTTGAATATTTAGATATGATATGACATAAAAAGTATAATTTCCATTTATTTTTTATTCTATTAGTGTTATTTTGGGTACAATTTTTCATTCTGTTTTCATTGCAGTTTGCCAATGCCAGACAGCATCAGATTGCGCAAGATATCCAAATACGCGTTGTGATGGGTGCGTGTGCGTTACAGGTATGAGTATAAATTTATTATGTTAAAATATTTATTAAAATCCATCAGATTCACTTCAGATTCAAGTTGGTGAACAAGTTCCTCAGTAGGATCTTATATGACGAGATAACAATACTTAACTATTCTTTATTTATTTTATCTAGATACACCAACTACGAACTGCGCGCACTGTCGGCCAGGGGTCCCTTGCGACCCATTCTCTGGAGCTTGCATGGAAAGTGAGTACATAATATCTATATTCAATTATTCTTTTTAAATGTATTTTTTATGCTGATGCCTTCTGTGACTTAGCTATATGTTAGTTCATTCTGGCAAAACTTTGTCCGAACTTCGGTGTATTTACCCGATGAGACATTTATATTCGCAGACTTCTATTATAAAACTAGTATGTCTGCATTTACTCTTTACTACTCTGTGAATGGCAAAACTAACTCCAGATGAACTGGTCATTGCTACACATTTTAACGTACCATTTTGTCCGATAAAACGCCACAAAATACTGGCAAACTATCACGGCTGACCCGACAGACAACATAGTCTTTGTAGTAGATGCCATGTTAGACTTAAAGTTGACCAACTGTTTCGATATCTGCTGTAGAAATACTTCTTGGTTTAGGTTTTATAAGTCGTTATGTGTTTTTAGGGTAAAAGATTGTTATTGTAGGCTAACAAATACCCTGCTTCATAACTAACCAAATACCAGACATATTTACGAAATAGATATGTATCCTTGTTAATCTATCAAGAAACTTAAAAAACTGTTATCACTATTCTTCTTTTTCTACCTTAGTCTTATTCTCCTTCTATTTCTTGAGCTTGGATTGAAGAATTAAATGTTAATTCTGATTTAACTTTTTATCTCAAATTATTACAATTAATGAGTCTATTTCAATTTCTTAATTGAAATATTTTAATTCAAATTAATTTTTGTATATTTTATTAACATGTTTATTATTACGTTCCTATTAACAGATGATCGTCCTAAAAATGTCCCACTAACATACTCCGACATTACTACCACTGATTCTACACTGACAGATACAACAGTTGGACCAATACAAAATACTGTAGTGACATATTATGACCATGACTCTGTAAATAATAGGGAAACCACGACAGACGACAATCTATCAATAACGGACTCTAGTACTTCACAAACCTTTGAATATTCTATTGATACTGGAGATGTAACTACCGAAGTGAACACCAACGTTATCGGCACCTCGTCACAATCTATACATACCGATGAAAATATTGACGTATCCACGCTAAGAACTACATTTGGCACTTATACTTTAAGTAATATTAGTGAAAAAACGAAAACAATAAATACACAATTCAAAGACACAGAACAAAATATATCGATTCCAACAACGGAAAACGACAGTTCAACATATGATTACAACATTCATACAACAGAGCACGATGAAGTCACAAAAGAATTATTTAGCGAAACAACTAATCCCACAATTGCTTATGAACAAGACTCACAGACGATTTCTAATACTGATAGTGAAAAACAAAGTAAGTTAACAACCGAGTCACTGATAACTAATTTAAATGATACAGTAATTAATGATATAGAAGTTACCACACCGACAGTTTCCTCCTATACCGAATATAACAATAAGTATCAATCAACCTTAGATTCAGACGAACTTGTACAAAGTAGTAGTACAATTCATTCCGAGAGTACAGTTAAACCAATTTCTTTGCGCACGGAAACAAATGGTACACGAAAACAAGCTGGTGAAAAGCATAAAACACCTGAAAATCAAAGGAAGTTAAATAACAACTATACGGTTGACTCTGTACCTGTAGAATTAAAAGATAAAAAAGGAACTACGCAAAAACCCATTATTTCAACAAGTTATAGTGAAGTAACGCCAACATATACAGGTAAATTTACAAGTAGTTCTGATCCTATCCTTAAAAGTACAACAGAACAAGTGATAAAATCAGAATACATTAAAACAACACTGACAGATTTACCAAACAATACTAAATCCTTAGATGTTTTGGAAACCACTTCTCCAAATACAATCAATACTAAGGACAGTGAGACAGTTACTTCCCAGAAACCTTACGAATCTGTAACCACAACAACTATAGCGCCCAACGACGAAAATAAATCGACATTATTCCTGAAAGATAATGTATACACATCTTCGGAAAGTACGACCTTTGACAATCTTGTAACGGAAACTCCAACACAAACTACATTTATTGAATTTCCAATGAGTACTGATACATTTATAGATACCGACAAAAAGTTTACGGGATCAAACATAAATTATTCCGAAACTACAAAAAAAATTACTATACCTGTAACTGAAAGTGAAGATGTATCTGCTGAAACTATACAGACTTTCAAAAACACTATTGATGACCATGAAGAATTTACTTCGACACACTATTTTACTTTAACGACTTCGCAAAATGTTGATTTGCAAGATAAAAGTATGGAAACAACGACACATGTATACACATTGAAACCAACAATATCAACAGCGTATATTAAAGAAACTACGTTCAATCATGTAAATAAAGAAGAAAGTACCATAGCAACAACTACCGAGAAATTAACTCCTATGCCAAATGGTAATGAAAATATACAGAATAAGAATATCGATAGTTATCTTACTACTTTGGCAATTGATAATGCGGTCACTAACAAAGATGAATTTACATTAGATAATCGTTATTACGATTATACGAATAAATATAGCAAGGAGAAAGATAAAAACGAAGTAAATTATACGGAAACCATATATGACATTACTGAAAGAACTACACCAGTCATGGAATCGTCTACAGAAACGATAACTTCAACTAGTAATGAAGCTTATGAAACCGAACAATTTAAAACAGTTCCATCGGAAACTCCAGTTGATTACACTGAGCATGTAACTGATAGCCTAAATTTTAACGTGAATACGATTAATGAATATGAGAAAAGTGTATCTAAGGATGATTGGATGGATACAACGCCTTACCCATTATTAGATAAAAAAAGTAGCGAATCAGTGAGTACTGAATTTTCTACTAAAACTACAACATACTATCAACGTACTGATAAAATAACAAATGAATATAAATTTAATACACATACAGATATCTCAGATATCCCCACTAGCACTTCAAAACAAGAAACAATGCAAGAAAATATAATTTACTCTACAACTCCCACGCCTACACTTCACGCAGATACAATAAATAGAAAAGAAACAACAGTCGCTCCTACAAATGGTGATTTATATACCTTAGATAGTACTATCAGTACAAGAGAAAATGTAGTGACAACAGAGAGATCCGCTGAAGAGCAATATAATGTTAAGAAACCTTATGACGAATTTGAGAAAACATTTACATCGTCAAGTAAAGGTACAATCTCAGTTTTTGATTACGTTACTCTTACTACCGAAACATCGTCTTCAATATCACCTTTGGAACCTTTATCAAAAACAGTTTCAACAGAAGGAGAAACAACGACACACAAATTAAAAATTGAGGAAAAACCCGAAACGACATCACAAACATTTGAAACAGAGGATATCACTCATATGTCGTCATATGTTACTTCTGAGACTACGACTGGTATATTTCTGCAAACACAAAATGTTTTTGACAAAAATACCGAAGAAACACCATTAACGTCAACTACTATTGATTCATCAAATAGAGAAATGTATGAAAAAAGTACAAAATCGGATGAAACAACAACAACTACTTCCAATGAGTCTGAATATGTTAGCAATTCGCTGGAAACAATAAACGAAATTGTAACATCAGCTAGTTCCACTCAATCTACATCTTTTACAGACAATCAGTTTGTAACAACGGATAGAAATTATGAAAGTGATTTGCTGAATGCGTACACTACAAGTTCAGAATTTAATAAAACATATTTTAGTACAGAAGCCCCTACACCCATTACAACTTCAGATTTAAATAGACTTCAAGATGATAAAGTAAATGAAACAAGAACAAATTCAACTTCTCTTAGTGGCTTTTTAACAATTACAGATTCAAGTATTGCTAAAACAGATAAAAATGTGCCTACGATTTCTTTACAAGAAACTAAAAAGGACATTTATCTGACTACTGTTGATTTATCTACAACGGATAAAACCACATTTACTGCAGAATTAACGGAAACATCCACTTCGTCATACGAAGATTTATCAAGCACATCGACCAACGGCATATTGACGGGTAGTACAAACAGACATATAATTGATTATCAATCTACACCATCGGCAACGATGACAGATATAGAGAATAAATGGACATCAAATAGATATGACGAAACTACGAATACTGTAACTGACATTGAACAATTAAAAGTCATAGAGATATCAACTATTAGTAATTTGTTAGAAAATAGAACAACAAGTATGTTTGTTACTCCGAATAGTAATAAATTAAATCAGACGTCACCTGAAGGGAAAGCGAAAATTACTTTATTGCTAGAGGATACTACTGCAACACCACTAGAAAATCAATTTAAATCCACTACGGATAATGCAATGGAAACAGAATCATCTCCACATTTGACGCCAAGTTCAATGGTGGTCGCAACACAAATTACAATAAGAAATGACAACACACCGACTACTAACAAATACGTCGATTATTCATTCGCAGGATCCACTTTTCCTATATCACCAGAATATCAAACCGAAACTACTTCACATGAAATATTAACAGAAAAATCAAACATTGTATCTACAACTGTCATAACTAACGATAAAAATACACACGTAAAAGACACTACGCAGTTGCCACAAAGCGAAAACAAATTAAACTTTAATGAAATGTCTACACGTACCGACAATGAGGAGCCAAATAAAAAAAATGATCAATATGTATCGACAACAGAACCAACTTTCTATGACACAACTACATTAAAAGATACTACACATTATAATAGGCCTTTATCGACCGAAAACTATTTGTATTTTGAAAATACAGTAACATTCAAAACAAAAACAGAAGACGTTACCGATACGCCGTCTACAATAAACTTGAGTACTTTTGTATACGATGTAAACAATGTTGAAAAATCGAAACATACCGGAATGAGTTTCGAATCTACTGTTGAAAATGTAGCTACATTAGCCACAGAAAAGGATCTTAGTAAAATAAGGCACACTACTCCTACGGTATATTCTCAAACAGCCGGAAATACTGTCAGCAAAGTTACATCTGATAGGTCAGACGAAAATACAGATTTAACAACAGACAATTATTTAACTACGGGTCACAATTTTGTTCAACTAACCGCTAGAGACACAACATTAAACAATATAGCAACTACAAAACGCGGTGAATATGATCCTACATCTTTTGACTTGACAACTACAACAACTGAACAACGTCTAACCGAAACATCGTATATGCCCCCTAAATCCCAATCGACAACTGTGCCACCTGATCTGGCAAATACAATAACAGAATTTTCACCAGCAACATCAGAAGTATCATATACAACAATGGAAATGTTAACTGTGACTTCGGAACCTTTGGCTATTACGATTGCAAATCAAGTTACAGCCACGGGCTTATCGAAAACAGAAGTGTCAAATACAATATCGGAAAATTTACCTTCAACTTCAGAAATGCCAATTACAACATTAAATCTGTTAAATGTCACGTTATCGGAAAAACCGCCGACATCACCAACGTTACCGAGTATAACACCGGAACTGACGACGCCAACTTTAGAACCTTCACATACAACATCAGAAGCTCAAACTACTACATTAGGTCTGCTGAATACGATATCACAACTAGTAAATACAACATCTGAACTTCCAGTTCCTATATCAATACTTCCGAATACAACACCGGAAATACAGTCTATAACATCAGATCTGCCGAAACTAGAATTATCAAATACAATACCAGAACTCGCAGAGGTAACGTTGGGCCAGCTAAGTACAATATCAGAATTCGCGACAGCAACATCCGAACAACCAAGTACAATGCCCGAACAACCAAGTATAACATCGGAACTTGGAACGGCAACATCGGATCAAACAAGCACAATATCAGAACATGCGTCAGCAACATCGAAACCACCAAGTACAATAACCGAACACATGCTGATAACATCAGGACAACCACGTACAACATTGGAATTCGCAACGGCAATATCGGAACAACCACATACAACATCGGAACTTGCAACGGCGACATCGAAACAACCAAGTACAATACCGGAATACGTGACGATGACATCTGAACAACTACGTACAACATTGGAACTCGCAACTGCAATAACGGAACAACCACGTACAACATCGGAACTTGTAATGACAACATCGGAACCACCAAGTACAACATTAGAACTCGAATCTTCAACAGAAGGAACAATTCATACCACAACCTTAAAATCTCAATCAGAATCATTATTACACCAAACAACAACAGAAACGCCTCTAACTACATCAGATTCTTCCATAACGCGATTATTACATGAATATCCTTCCACTCTATCTGTCGATATAAATACTTCAATTGAAAATTTGTCATCCCGTAGGAAAGACTTAGATATACCCGCTTGGACTGACTCAACAATGTATAGTGAACAAACTTCTACAGAAACAACTATTATTTTCGACACGACTGACTTAACATCTAACACCCAATGTAAACTAAACACACAATGTATGACGCACGAAATGTGCTTGAACGGAGTATGTCAAAACCCGTGTGAGGTGACGCCGAGACCGTGTACAGTGAACTCTGCCTGTAAAGTTGTCAACCACGCAGCTGTTTGTATATGCGATGAAGCCGCTGGAGACTTCTGTGCCAGAGGTATGCTTTAATGTAAATTATTTTGCATACCGTGTAGAAAATGACAACCTGTATTCAAAAAGCCTGTCGATAGTCTGTATAGTCAATTTGTTTTTAAGAATAAGTATTGCGGCAGTTTTATCGGACAAATGTGTAAAAAGTTGTACAGATATTTCATTAATTTTAATACCTTTTTGTAAATACATAAATACTTAAGTAATAATTCTGCTTCCATCGTTACGTAACACACTAATTACTAATAACGTGTAAAATAATAGCACCACCGGGGACACCAAAAACACCGGAGCCATGTCATTCCGATCGTGACTGTATAGAAACAGAAGCCTGTTTTATGGGATGGTGCCAAAATCCTTGTGAATTTGACAAATGTGGCGTCGGTGCTAACTGTCAACCAGTAAAACAGAGGCCGATGTGTTCTTGTCCATCCGGATTCGAAGGAGATCCATCTGTTAAATGTTCGCCTAAAATATGTAAGCTAATTTGACTAATTTCATATAAGTTACTAATCATAATAGCTGACTAAAATATTGAATAACTTGTAACATAATTTGTTCTATTCACCTTTCATTCTGGAACAAATCAGAGATGTTTATTTATTCATATAGATTTTAAATTATTTTTTTTTGTGTTTCTGTCCATTAGGACATTATTAAAGAGACCACATTACAGTAAACAATAAACCAACCGAATACAAATGCATTTAAAATCTTATAGAGTCCGATTAACATTAAATCTCAAGAAACTGGAAGTCAGGATTGATGACGTAACAGTTAAATAAATTAAATTCACTAATTTATTTGACTTAGCAATTACTGAAATAGTAAATGTAAATTTTATAGTAACATACATTTACAGCGGGATTAAATATAATTCACAATATGGTTATCGGCGTCCACTTTCTAACAGTGGGCAGATTGCTATGAACTTTATGTTTTCAGACCGTTTTGATCCCAGATTTTTTTTCCACTTTTTTTTACCGATATGTAACATATAATTACTATTCTTTCCGCACAGTTGGTTGCACTCGCAATGAAGACTGTTCTTTGACCGAGGCCTGTATAAATAACGCATGTCAACACCCGTGTGCTATACATAATCCCTGTGCACCTAACGCAGTCTGTATAAACACCAACCACGGCTCCGATTGCAGCTGCATTGAAGGATTCCAGGGCAACGGCTACGTTGGATGTGCACCAGGTACGTAACTGATACTTTTTTATATTTTTCTCATGTCTGACTTCACAAAAAAAACTAATAACTTTATTTTTTTCTTAGTACGTAACCATTCTCAATCAGTGTGTCAGTACAATGAAGACTGCCCTCCAGAATTGCTTTGCGATAGAATGAATAGAGTCTGCATAAACCCCTGCGCTATGAACAAATGCGGTGACAATGCTGAATGTATCCCGGAAAACCACGGCGTACAGTGCAGATGTGGAGCCGGCTACACAGGAAACCCCTTTTTAGAATGCTACAAAGGTCACTAAATTGAGTTATACATACATTTTTTTTTACTTTTATTAAAATATTTAGTTCGCATAATTATTTTCTTATTACATTCCAGTACAAGGATGTCGATCTGATAACGAATGCCTGAACTCGGAAGCGTGTATCAACGGAAACTGTGGTTCTCCTTGTAAATGTGGTGTAAACGCTGTGTGTGACGTCTTGAATCATCGTGCATCTTGCAAATGCTTACCGGGATACACTGGTAATCCAGTTTTAGGTTGTGAACCACCATTGAATCCTTGCATACCTAACCCTTGTGGTATAAATGCATTATGTGAAAGCGACAATGGCAATCCTATATGTTTCTGTCCAAAAGGATTGACCGGTAATCCTTTCAAAAATTGCAGTAAGTTTTATCTCATTTATTAATTATTGCGTAGTACTTGATTGTCAATTTTAAACAAATAAAAATTGTGTTTAATTTATTGCAGTACCTGAAGGAAATGAATGTGAGCCTAATCCTTGCGGCCCTAACACCGGATGTCGGCTTATAGACAGCAAACCAGCCTGCTTCTGTTTACCTAATTACGAGGGCAATCCACCGCGACAACCGTGTAAACTCCCACAAAACCCTTGCAATCCGTCACCTTGTGGGCCTAACACGCAATGTACGGTTCTAACGAATGGATTCTCTAAATGCACATGTTTACCAGGATATGTCGAAAGTCCAAACACAGTTAGAGGATGTATCGAAGCGAGAAATCCGTGCGAACCGAACATGTGTGGCGAAGGGGCACGATGCGATCCAAACAGAGCTCCCGTTTGTTATTGTCCTGAAAATACAGTAGGCAATCCATACAAATCATGTAATCCTTATATTCATTCGAATATTCTTTGTCAACCCGGACCTTGTGGACAAAACGCCGAATGCTACGTTGCTGCAAATCGAGAAATGTGTTTCTGTAAAACTGGTTATACTGGAGATCCGTACATCGGCTGCGAGCCTCAGAGAAGTCAATGCATACCGAACCCTTGTGGCCCTCGTGGAATTTGCAGCATTAACTATGATGGCCAGGCTCTATGTACATGCGCCCCGGGTAGTACAGGAAATCCCTATGGTTTGGATGGCTGCATTTCACTTGAATGTGAGGTCGACGACGAATGTGCGCCTAATAAAGCGTGTATTGGCTTCTCTTGTCGCGACCCATGCCCTGGCGTATGTGGACTTAATGCTAAATGTCATGTAGAAACACACCGTCCCGTTTGTATTTGCGAAGAAGGTCTTATTGGGAATCCATTATTATGTTGTTTGCCACCCGAAGATCAAAAGTCGTTCCAACCTTGTGACAGAGCACAGTGTGGATTAAATGCTATCTGCCAAAACGTCGGAGATAAAGCTTTATGTTCGTGTCTTCCCGATTTGATCGGTGATCCAATTGTCGAATGCAAACCTGAATGCTTAATGAATTCTGATTGTCCGTCAAATGAGGCGTGTCTTAATCAAAGATGCGTCGACCCATGCTCTTTCAAAAATGTTTGCGGCATGAACGCATCATGTGTATGTACAGACCACACTGTATCATGTGTTTGTCCTGATGGATACATCGGTGATCCGAAGATTCAATGCGTCTATCGCCGTAAGTGCACCATTAAAAACCAAACGAGTTTGTAATTTAAACGATTACATTTTCTAATCCAGAACTTTTATTTCAGCTATTGTTATTTCACCAGATAATACTACAATAACACCATGTTCACCAAATCCCTGCGATTCAAATGCAGTATGTGATCCTTACGGCGACCAGGTCGCAATCTGTGTACCTTGTGTGGGATCTCAAGACTTAAGTAATCCAGCGTGTAGACCAGAATGTGTCCTCAGTTCTGACTGTCAATTTAACAAGGCTTGTTTAAGAAATAAATGTGTCGACCCATGTCCTGGATCATGCGGCGTAAACGCTGATTGTTTTGTATACCATCACGATCCTGTTTGCCGGTGTAGAGACGGATTCGGAGGAAACCCGTATGAACATTGCATACCAACTACTAGTCGTGAGTATCATAATTACCGAAAAATAAAATAATAATTCAAGTTCAATTTATTAATTAGCTATTATTTCTTTACAGCTACTGTACATGAAACCTGTGACCACATCCGATGTGGTGATAACGCCGTATGTCAAGATGTAAATGGACTTCTCACGTGTCAATGTTTGCCAAACTTTTTCGGAAACCCATATCTGTCTTGTCGACCTGAATGTACTATTAATAGTGATTGTCCAACAAACGCGGCATGTTTGAATAACAAATGTAAATCACCTTGTAAAGACGTTTGTGGCACAGGCGCACTATGTGATACTGTCAACCATCATGCCGTATGTTACTGTGCACCGGGCCACACCGGAGATCCTTATGTTAGATGTCAAATGCCTGTGTCTGTGTCACCGCCGTTATCTGTCTGTGATCCTTCACCTTGTGGTCCATACAGCCGTTGTCTTGTATCGCCAACTGGTTCCGCGGTGTGTTCATGTTTGCCTGGTCACGTCGGAATGCCGCCTATGTGTCAGCCTGAGTGCGTTGGCAATTCCGATTGTTCACAAGAATTGACCTGTGTTAATCAAAAATGTATAAATCCTTGTCAAGGTAGCTGTGGTGTAGGTGCCACTTGCTTTGTAGTCAACCATAATCCACTATGCACTTGCGACACAGGAAAAACTGGAGATCCGTTCCTAGCATGTGGTGAAATAAATGAAGGTAAAACACCAACAAAACCACCTCCAGGAGATAACCCTTGCTTGCCTTCACCTTGTGGACCCAACTCTGTTTGTGAGATAAAATCCAATCATCCAGTATGTTCATGCCAGCCCAACTATTCTGGCACTCCGCCATACTGTAGACCAGAATGCATAATTAGCCAGGAGTGTCCTTCGAACCAAGCTTGTATTAATGAAAAATGTGTGGATCCATGCAAAAATGCATGCGGTAGTAATGCTAAATGTGATGTTGTAAATCATACACCACTATGTAGTTGCTTGGAAGGTTTCAAGGGAGACGCCTTTATTGGATGTGTAACCGTACCAAAAGAAGATGTAACTCCATGCAATCCTTCGCCTTGTGGAGAGAACACTTTATGCACAGTGGTCGGAAATACAGCCCGATGCTCTTGTATACCACCTAATATTGGAAATCCTTACGCGGGCGGATGTCGACCGGAGTGTTCTATGAATTCAGATTGTCCAAATAATCTGGCATGTTTGTCAAACCATTGTCGAGATCCTTGTAAGGATTTATGCGGAGTCAACACAGAGTGTTCTGTCACAAACCATGTTCCAGTGTGTACATGCTTTAAGGGATATGAAGGCGATCCATTTTCATCATGTCGCCAAATTGCTAAGACACGTAAGTACTAGCTTTTTTAATAACAATTATTATGGTAACTGAATAAAACAACAAATAATAAAAATAAAAGTTATCTATGTAAAGGTAGGTAAGGATTTTTATAAAACACTTTATTGTAATTTTGCAGCAGCACCAATAAATCCGTGCCTACCGTCGCCGTGCGGTCCAAACAGCGAATGTCACGTAGTGGGAGAGCGCGCGGCGTGCTCGTGCCGAGCCGGCTACCTC
>NW_013527915.1:5788863-5798300 GCF_000836215.1 Papilio polytes
CTATTTTAATGTTCACATCATTTACTTAAATATTGAAATAGAAGATCTTTAGAGAGAGAGAATAAATTGTAGTTATGTCAATTTAGATTTTACGAAAGCTTATGCTAATTTGAAAAAGCCTACAAATATTTTTTTTAATACAGATATAACTATGGCGCCACCTGATGCGTGCTTGGCATCGCCGTGCGGGCCGCACTCGACGTGCCGCAACGAGGCCGGTCGTGCCGTTTGCGCCTGCGAGGCCGGCACACTCGGCGCACCCCCCTCCTGTCGTCCGCAATGTGTTATTAATCAAGATTGTCCTCTCGCGCTAGCCTGCCTCGGCGGCACTTGTGTCAACCCCTGTGTCGGCTCGTGCGGTTTTAACGCCCGTTGCAATGTACAAAACCACCAACCTATCTGTTCCTGCGAAGAGGGCTACTCGGGTGATCCGTTTGCCGGTTGCAATCAAATTGAAAGTAAGTGCAATTATATTTACGACTTTTTGTACATGTTGCACGATTTGGCACTTTGCATGTTATCAATCTCTGCTTTATTAGATGATAAATGTATGTATGTGTAAACACGGTTTCAGTCTCAAAAGAAGCGCCTCGTCATCCTTGCAACCCGTCGCCTTGTGGACCTAATGCAATCTGTCGAGAAAAGAGTGGTGCTGGTTCATGTACTTGTATAGATGATTTCCATGGAGATCCATACTTAGGCTGTCGCCCAGAGTGTGTTATGAACACTGACTGCGCTGTAGACACATCTTGCTTTAATAATAAATGTGTAGATCCTTGCCCCGGAACGTGTGGGCAAAACGCTGTGTGTCGGGTTTCCAATCATGCACCTTCTTGTTATTGCTTACCTGGATACAGTGGAAACCCTCTTCATGCATGTATTCCTGTTACGAGTAAGACTTTTTCTTCTTTTTTCTATCTATTATTTCATGTTCTTTATTCTATTCTTATATGTTCTATCATGTTTACTTCAGCTTCCCCAGAAACGATTGACCCTTGTCACCCTACACCTTGCGGACCTTATAGTAAATGTCGCACTTTTAACGGACACGCTGTTTGCACGTGTCTTGACATATGTGTCGGTTCACCACCTAATTGCCGACCTGAATGTATCGTTAGTTCTGATTGTCGGCCGAATAAGGCATGTATTAAGCAAAAATGCCAAAACCCGTGCGAGGGAATGTGTGGAGTTAATGCGTTATGCCAAGTTGTTAATCATAATCCGATATGTTCGTGTCAAAAGGATTATACCGGTGATCCTTTCGTTCATTGCTACTACGAAGAAAGTAAGTTTTTTGTTAATATCATATATATAGCATTTCTTGTCATAATCGCGATGTAATTGAAATATTAAAAATATTTATTTTTTACCAGAACAAATGATACCCATTGACAACTGTTCGCCAAATCCTTGTGGCCCACATTCACAATGTAAGGATCAAAACGGAGTACCAGTATGCTCTTGTTTATCTAATTATATTGGTCGACCTCCAAATTGTAGACCCGAATGTGTCATCAGTGTTGAATGTCCCGGAAATTTAGCATGTCTGTCAGAAAAATGTAGCGATCCCTGTCCTGGATCTTGTGGTAATCACGCTAGTTGTGTTGTAATTAAGCACGTGCCTATATGCACTTGTGAACACGGATACACAGGAGATCCATTCGCAGGATGTTCCCCAATATTACGTGAGTGTCAAATTTCTTGACTTCATTCTTATTGATGTAATCACGTAAAATACTTTTTTTATCAGTACAATACTTTTAGCCGTTGAAATTGAACCGGAGAACCCATGCTCGAGATCTCCCTGCGGAGCTAACGCAGTTTGTAAAGAAAGGAATGGCGCGGGCTCATGTTCCTGTCTTTCCGAATATTACGGAGATCCCTACGTGGAATGTCGACCAGAATGCGTTTTAAATTCTGATTGTCCAAAGATCAAAGCTTGTGTTAATAATAAATGCAAAGATCCATGCCCCGGAGTCTGTGGAATGAATGCCGAGTGTAAAGTAAATAACCACGCACCTTCTTGCGCGTGCTTACCAGGATATGAAGGAAATCCATTTACGTCATGTTATCCAAGTGAGAATGTCAATTTATAAGTAATTTATTATTTCTTATAATTAACGCAATATACAAAAACAAATTTAATTTTAGGCGTTGACTACACGATTGATCCGTGTTCGCCCTCACCATGTGGGCCATACAGCTTATGTCGGGTAAGCAGCGGTTACGCAATTTGCTCTTGCCAAGAAGATTACTTCGGTTCGCCACCCTTATGTCGGCCAGAGTGTATGGTCAGTAGCGATTGTATGCCAAATAAGGCGTGCGTGAATCAAAAATGTGTAGACCCCTGTAATGGAGCTTGCGGCAATAATGCTAAGTGCATGGTTGTCAACCATAATGCACTCTGTAGTTGCCCACAAAATTATATCGGTGATCCATTCGTACAATGTACCTATGATAAACGTAAGTGGCAAAAACTAATAAGAGTACTAAAAAAGTAACATAGTTTAAAAACAGTAATAACATAAACTTACTAAAACAAAATAACCTAAATTGACAGAATCAATTTTAAGTACATAAACAAATTTTAGGACCAGAACCAAAACCTTCAGGAAATCCTTGCATACCGTCACCTTGCGGACCTAATTCAAAATGTCGTGTAGTGGGTGAAACGCCAGCATGTTCATGTATGAGCGGCTATATAGGGCGCGCCCCGAACTGCCGCCCGGAATGTATTTATGATGAGGAATGCCCAAGTAACCTGGCCTGTATTCGTGAAAAATGTATGAGTCCATGTGAAGGCTCGTGTGGTTCAAATGCTGAATGTGTAGTTATTTCACATAAAGCAGTTTGTCACTGTCGTGAAAGTTATACCGGTGATCCATTTAACGGTTGTTATTTTGTAGGTGAGTTCATAATATCTTATACGTCTTTACAAAATGTTAAACAGCAAATAGATAAACAGATCAATAATTAAGTACATTTATTTGTTTAGTCGCAATTGAAAACGAGGAAGAGGCGAATCCATGTAATCCATCTCCATGTGGACCGAACGCATTATGCAAAGAAAAGAATTCTGCCGGCTCATGCATTTGCCAGCCGGGATATCACGGAGACCCATATTTAGGATGTCGGCCAGAATGTGTTACTAACAACGACTGTCCGTCTAACAGGGCGTGCGCAAATAACAAATGCGTAGATCCTTGTCAAGGAGCATGTGGAATGAATGCACAGTGTCATGTAGCTCATCATAAGCCTGTGTGTTTGTGTATTAGCGGATTCGAAGGAAATCCAGTTATTTCGTGCCATCCACAAAGGAGTCGTTAGTATATTACGAAATATAAAGTGCTAGATGGTTTTCCTTTTAAAACTTTACACATACTTATTATTGTAATTATATTTTAGCTTCTCTGGCTGACGAGAATCCCTGCGTACCGTCACCTTGTGGTCCTTACAGTCATTGTAAAGTAATAGATAATCATGGAGTATGCTCATGTCAAGAAGGCTATGTAGGTTCACCGCCGACATGTAGACCAGAATGCGTGACTAGCACGGACTGCTCGCAGCATCAAGCGTGTATGCAACAGAAATGCAAGGATCCATGTCCGGGAACATGTGGAGTTAATGCGCGTTGCCAAGTTATAAATCATAATCCTATCTGTACATGTAAATCAGGATTCACTGGTGATCCGTTCGTTACTTGTCAATATGAGAAAAGTAAGATTCAAAAAATAAATAAAACAATATGGACTTTGATTTGTTTTTATAAATTTAATCAAATGCATGCATAATTTCATTTTATTTCTCAATCTATTCAATTTCTTTTTCTATTCTTTTAGTTCTGTGCTCTACTTTGTTTCTAATGTATGATCTTTTTTTCTTAGAACCTATCTTTACGGGACCTAAAGGAAACCCTTGTGTACCTTCACCATGTGGTCCATACTCTCAGTGTAAAGTAGTCGACGAGGCGCCTGCATGTTCTTGCTTACCGAATTATGTTGGTATTGCACCTAATTGTAGACCTGAATGTTCTATCAATGCTGAATGCCCTGGTAATCTTGCATGCCAAAATGAAAAATGTGTAGATCCATGTCCGGGTTCATGCGGTTTCAACGCAGAATGTTCTGTCGCCAATCATGTAGCCTTGTGCAATTGTGTGCCAGGACATACAGGTGATCCATTTAGTGGATGCTCCATTATCGAACGTGAGTGCTCTAAGTGTGTACCTAATAGTAACAAAATAATTGAAAGAGCTGGGTAAGCTCCAATGCGAAATTTATACCATAAAAAATATGTAATAGATAATTTACCTCCATCTTCCAGATAAATAATGACTGTAATACTATGTTTATTATGAGTTGTGGTCGTTCGCGGTTATGGGTATTTATTATATATAGAAACGTGCGTTACAGATATTCCGGAACCACCACCAAATCCCTGTAATCCTTCTCCGTGTGGCGCAAATGCTATTTGTAAAGAACGAAATGGAATCGGCGCATGCTCGTGCTTACCTGAATATTTTGGCGATCCATACACCGGATGTCGACCAGAATGTGTATCAAACTCCGACTGTGACCGCAACAAGGCTTGCACTAACAACAGATGCAAAGATCCATGCCCCGGTACTTGTGGTATAAATGCAGAATGTAGGACTGTCAACCATTCTCCGACGTGTACTTGTCTAACCGGGTATACTGGCAATCCGTTAGTAAGATGTGAAGTGGACAGTGAGTAAACTAACCATTTTTCTTTTATTTAAAGCAATTTGTCATGAACATAATTTCACATAAATGGTTGTTTATTTCAGATGTTGAAATTCCTCAAATCGATCCTTGTCAGCCTTCACCTTGTGGACCTAACAGTTTATGTCGCGCCATTAATGGGCACAGCGTTTGCACATGCGACAGCGGTTATATTGGTACCCCACCATCGTGTCGTCCCGAATGTATTGTTAGTTCGGAATGTCCACAAGACAAGGCTTGTGTGAATAAAAAGTGTACGGATCCTTGCCCGAACACTTGTGGACTTAACGCTAGGTGCCAAGTCATTACTCATAATCCTATTTGCAGCTGCATAACAGGTTACACTGGGGATCCGTTCACTGAATGTGTTGAAGAGCCAAGTAAGTCATTTTCAATATTTGTTCTAGTAAAATAAGAAGATAATAGTATGACTCACTTTTGTCTTCTAATATATCACGTACCTGTATACTTTCCTCTTCTATTCATTTGCGTGTCTATTTATTTTAGGGCAAATAGACCACGTCAATCCTTGTGCTCCTTCACCTTGTGGACCAAACTCAGAGTGTCGAGTTATTAGTGATCAAGCGGCTTGCTCTTGCTTGCCAAACTACATTGGAAGAGTACCAAATTGCAGACCAGAATGCACCATCGATGCTGAATGCCCCAGCAACACCGCTTGTATTAATGAACGTTGCAAGGATCCATGTCAAGGGGCTTGTGGCTTAAATGCCATTTGTTTGACAGTTAATCATAAACCAATCTGCAGTTGTCAACAAGGATATACAGGAGACGCTATCAATACTTGTGTACAAATGATCATAACTAGTAAGTAACTTAAACTACACGTCTTGTTATGTATGCTTTCTAACATACTTTCCAAACACTAATCCAATAAATTTAATTACAGCAACGGAAAGGACAAGTCCTTGCACTCCTTCACCTTGCGGTCCAAATGCTGAGTGCCGTGAACACAACGAAGCCGGAGCGTGCTTCTGTTCCGAAGGTTACGAGGGTGATCCATACAGTCCATCCGGGTGTAGAAGGGAATGTGAAAGTAATGACGACTGTCCGTTAAACTTAGCCTGCACGAGGTTCAAATGTATCGACCCCTGCCCGAAGACGTGCGGTCAATTGGCAGAATGTACTGTAGAAAAACATGTACCAGTTTGCACATGCCCAATTGATCACACTGGTGATCCATTCTTCCGATGCCTTAGAATAGTAACTGAACGTAAGTAACATAGGATTTAAATACTAATTTATATAACTAATTAAATTTACAAAGGACATACTTATTAATAAAATTGTTTATTTTCAGCTCCACCGCTGAATCCCTGTGAGCCCACTCCTTGTGGACCAAATAGTCAATGTAGACAAGTCAATATGCAAGCAGTTTGCTCATGTCTTCCCAATTATATTGGATCACCACCATCATGCAGACCTCAATGCGTAGTCAATAGTGAATGTGACGCCTCTAAAGCTTGCATAAATCAAAAATGTGACGATCCTTGTCCAAATACGTGTGGATTAAAGGCTCATTGTCTTGTCAAAAACCATAACCCAATATGCACGTGCCCGGCTGGCATGACTGGAGATCCATTTACCGTTTGCTTTAGTAAGTAAAAAAAATAAAAATCAACATGGATATTTATACTTATAATCATGGAATATTAATTAATCCTTTCTATTCGTTTCAGATATTCCACCGACAACAGAAAGGCCATCTTGTACCCCATCTCCGTGCGGACCACACTCACGTTGTCAGTTATTAGCAAGCGGACCAGCGTGCTCTTGTTTACCAGGCTATGTAGGTTCTCCTCCATCTTGCCGTCCTGAATGTACAATAAACTCTGAATGCCCAGCATCGTTAGCGTGCGTGCGACAAAAATGTGAAGACCCCTGTCCAGGTTCGTGCGGAGTGGAAGCAAATTGCCACGTATTGAACCATGTCGCAGTGTGCGTTTGTAACGAAGGATTTACGGGTGATCCATTTACAAGATGCACACATATAATTGAAGGTACTTATTATACATTTTTTTAAATGCATATTATTAATTAACGATTAAAACTTATTACAATGTCAACATTTCAGCACCAACAACAACAAGTCCTTCAGATCCATGTAATCCATCTCCTTGTGGACCAAACGCTCATTGTGATAATGGATTCTGTACATGTATACAAGATTACAGCGGCAATCCATACGAGTCATGTCGTCCGGAGTGTACTGGAAGTCAAGAGTGCCCTAGAGACAAAGCCTGTTTTAGAAACAAGTGCAGAGATCCATGCCCTGGTGTGTGCGGGCAGAATGCAAAATGTGACGTTATTAATCATATACCAACCTGTTCTTGCATTAGCGGACATACCGGCAATCCATTTACTCACTGCCAACCGGCAACTCCCATAGAACACGATGAAAATCCATGCCAACCGTCACCGTGCGGACCAAACAGCATATGCAGAATAAATGATAATACAGCAGTATGTGCTTGCGTAGAAGGTTTCCAAGGCTCACCGCCAGCCTGCAGGCCGGAATGTGTTGTAAGCTCTGAATGTCCTGCGACTAAAGCCTGCGTCAATCAAAAGTGTATCAACCCATGCATTAATGCATGCGGTATTTCTGCTCGCTGTGAAGTAATTAATCACAGTCCAATATGCAGTTGTAATCCTGGTCAAACCGGAGATCCATTTAAGAGTTGTTATGATGAAATAATACCGACGAAACCCGTAGACGCTTGTAATCCATCGCCGTGTGGACCGAATTCGCTATGTCTGGAACGTAATGGCAAGGCTAATTGTAGATGCGTAGAAGATTACGTTGGACAGCCTCCAAATTGTCGGCCAGAGTGTGTTATTAATCCTGATTGTCCATCAAACCAAGCTTGCGTTAGAAACAAATGTATCGACCCCTGCCCAGGATCATGTGGCGTTGACGCGGACTGTGTTATAGTCAGCCACACAGTCTCGTGCACATGTAGAGAAAAGTATACCGGAAATCCTTTCTTACAATGTGTGCCCCAAAACGGTAAATGTATATTTTATCGTATATATGTGCCCATAATACGTTGAAAAATCTTTGATTAAGATCATTTCTTTGTGAAAGCTTTCTATTATTCTTATGAAAAGAGACGAAGTTAAGTTTTTTGTTTTTTTTTTTTACAGAAGCAGTCGAGAAACCATGTGATCCATCACCGTGTGGCGCGAATGCAATTTGCACTCAAAGAGACAATGCTGGGGCATGTTCTTGCTTAGAAGGTTTTTACGGAAACCCCTACGATGGCTGTCGTCCAGAGTGCGTTCTTAGTTCTGATTGTTCGGCTGATAAAGCCTGCATTAAAAATAAATGCACAGATCCATGCCCCGGTATTTGCGGATCAAATGCGGAATGTGCAGTAATCAATCACGTTCCATCGTGTGCTTGTGTAAAAGGTTACTCAGGCAATCCATTCGTGCAATGCAGTCCCCACAAACCGACACAAGAAGTTCGACCATGTGATCCATCACCTTGTGGACCTAATAGTATATGTCGTGAGAATGGTGAACTTGCGTCTTGCGAATGTCTACCTGATTACCGAGGGGCTCCTCCTGATTGCCGACCGGAATGCACAGTGAGCAGTGAATGTCCTTCCGATCGTGCGTGCCATAAACTTAAATGTGCGGACCCTTGCAGAGGCACTTGTGGCATTGGCGCTCATTGTCAAGTTATAAATCATAGTCCACTATGTAGCTGTCCTGCCGGCACCAGCGGTGATCCATTTAGCAAGTGCTTAGAAATAGAAAAAAGCGTAGTAGAAAAAGATCAACCATGTAAATCAAACATATGCGGTCCCTATAGCGAATGTAGACCGATCAATGGTCAACCTTCATGTTCGTGCTTATTTGGTTATTTAGGCGCTCCTCCGAATTGTCATCCGGAATGCCTGGTCAATACAGATTGTCCGTCTCAGTTAGCTTGCATAGCAGAGAAGTGCACCAATCCCTGCGAAGGCTCCTGTGGGTACCGAGCGGAATGCCGCGTTCATGATCACATCCCGATATGCAGCTGCCCCACGGGCTATTCCGGCGATCCATTCATACAATGTGCAGAAATGAAAAGTAAGAAAATTAATTTACTTTTGTATTTAATTATTTCCCTTTGTTTTCGCTTTTAAAAATATTTTTAGCATTATCGCTTGTATGTTAAATATTTGAATTCGGAAACTATCGGACACTAAAACCAACTCTTAATTTTGATTTCACACAGTTCGCTTATGTTAAGCACCTGCTGATGTACATATATGAACTTAGTTGTATCCATGTTAAAACAAATTTATATTATGAATTGTCTTATAATTTCCAGATGAAGAATTGCCGCCTCAAAATCCGTGCAACCCATCGCCATGCGGAAGTAACTCACTGTGTGAAGACGGAGTTTGCACATGTGCTCCCGGTTATTTTGGAGATCCGTACCAAGGCTGCAGACTGGAATGTAGTACTAACGGCGAATGTTCACCTACCCGCTCATGCCAAGGAGGAAAATGTGTCGACCCATGTCCCGGTGCTTGTGGAACAAATGCAGTCTGTTCTGTGAACAATCATATACCATCATGTTCATGCCCACCTAGTATGTCTGGTGATCCATTCTCGTTCTGCACTGAAGTAGCTCCACCAGGTAAGCAATTTTTTGCTTTGATCTTTTACATTCTTCACGTGATT
>NW_013527915.1:5798411-5800596 GCF_000836215.1 Papilio polytes
CAGCTAGCCTGTATAGACCGCCGGTGTCGCGACCCCTGTGAAGGCGCCTGCGGTCGAGGCGCACGATGCCAAGTTATCGCACATTCCCCTATATGTACTTGCAATGATGGATACACTGGCGATCCCTTCACTTATTGTTACCCAGAACCATGTAAGTTATTTTTTAGTACTTTGTTTTACTTTAATAGACGGAAGTCTATGTAATTTAACTAAATATTACTTAATTTTAGCTTTACCGTCTGGGCCTAGCGATCCTTGTCAGCCATCGCCATGCGGACCGAATTCGATTTGCGTAAGTTCTGGAGAAATGCCCGCGTGCAGTTGCCAGCCTAGTTTCATTGGGACAGCTCCAAACTGTAGGCCCGAGTGTACCATAAGTGCAGAGTGTCCGGCAGCTCTGGCTTGCGTCGCACAACGATGCAAGGACCCATGCCTTCAGGCATGTGGCCCCCGCGCTATTTGCTCAGTAATTGACCATCGTGCAACCTGTGCCTGCGAGTCTGGCCTAGAAGGAAACCCATTCCAGGGTTGTTCACAGCCTAAAGGTAAGCCATAACATAGCTCTGGTCTTTATTCTCACTTTTAGAGTACAGGTTCAATAACCAGTTGATATAATGTTATTTGGACGATATCATTATTAAAAGACACGAGACATATTATGTATATTGATACGCAAGGTACACTAAAAGTATTATTATAAAGAATATTTAACATTATAAAGAGAAACGAATAAAAATACAGTTCATTGAAAATTTGCATTTAACCCTCCGCTTAGCCAAGCGTGATTTATCATGCTTAAAATACATATGTGCTTATCCCGGAAGAAAAAAAATGAAGTCACGCCTTACACGGTTTACTAATGTCAATAGAATAGTCCTGTATGGGCGTCTTTACTTTAGAGCTGGGCGGTAACCATGCCTACCGCTCGGTGCGTAGGTCTGGACGCTCCTACAGCGTCTGTTCTCATGCCGCTTGGATATTAAACAACGCCTTCGGATCAGGACGGTGAGATGTCATTTTAATCATCTAGAATTTTAAATGCTTTCAGAAGGGATGTAACTTTTAATATAACTATACATATTGTGAAATTAATGCCTTTGCTTATGACCGGAGCACGCGGAGATAACACAGCACTTACAGTTAGCTTGGACCGTTCGCTGTGACGGCCGCTTTGTGATGGTGCGGCTAAAGACGCGACCCCTTCACCGGAATAGAGGATCACTAAACGTCATCGAGCCGAGACAGCTTCAACTAACGCTTCGGACCAAGAAGGTGCTTCTACGGTGATTGATTCCTTTACCGGTAAGTGAATTCATTGTTATGCTAAAATATTTCAGCTCCACCAAAAACTGAATACTTAAATCCATGCGAGCCTTCACCGTGCGGTCCGAATGCTGAGTGCAGAGTACAAGATAAGGCTGGATCGTGCACGTGCATACCGGATTATTTTGGTGATCCGTACCAAGGTTGCAGACCAGAATGTTTAGCCGATTCAGATTGTCCTCTGACATCAGCTTGTAACAAAAATAAATGTACGGATCCATGTCCCGGAGTGTGTGGACAGAATGCAGACTGTTATGTTACAAATCACAAGCCCTTATGCAATTGTAGGACTGGATACACTGGTAATCCACTTTCTATGTGTATTCCTGTACCCGGTAAGTGTAACCGCTTTTAATTTATTTTATTTTTTATTAATTTAAACAATAAACTAAAGTAACGATTTGGTTTTCAGAGAGGGATATATCAATAACTGATGTTTGCAATCCATCTCCATGCGGAGCAAACGCAATGTGTAAGAATATAAATAATCAGCCGGTTTGTTCTTGTTTGCCAAATTACATCGGGTCTCCACCAAACTGCAAACCAGAATGTGTGGTGAATTCTGAATGCAAACCAAACAAAGCGTGCATCAATCATAAATGTACTAATCCATGCCCGACTCCGTGCGGTCAAAACACCGAATGTAAAGTTATAAATCATAGTCCAGTATGCTCTTGTCAAAGAGGTTATTCCGGAGATCCTTTTACTATATGTAGTTTAGTTTTACGTGAGTATTATTTTGATTAAAGACTAGCATTTTTTTTTCGGGTTCCAACTATTTTTTTAATATAAGGTTTTATTTCAGAAACTGCTCCCAGTGTCTCCGCACCCTTAGATCCATGCTTGCCGTCTCCTTGCGGTC
>NW_013527915.1:5800635-5805751 GCF_000836215.1 Papilio polytes
TTCATTCGGACTGTGTCAGTAATTTAGCGTGCGTTGCGGAAAAGTGTAGAAATCCTTGCGAAGGCTCTTGCGGATTATACGCAAAATGTTTCGTGAACAATCACATCCCAGTGTGCCTGTGCCCCGATGGGTTTATGGGTGATCCATTCAGGGAATGTAGACCGAAACCACTTGAAGGTACAATTAAGCTTACATTAAAAGATAGTTATAATTACCGGATACGAAAAATAACCTGTGTCTAATCACATTTCACACTATATTTATATATTTATATATAATTTCAGATACCACACAACCTACAGTAAGAAATCCATGTCATCCAAGCCCATGCGGTTCGAACACTGTTTGTAGAGATGGTATTTGTTCCTGCGAAGAAGGTTATCACGGCGATCCCTACTTTGGTTGTAGACCTGAATGTGTTTATAATTCAGACTGTCCACAAGATAAAGGATGTCAACGCAACAAATGTGTGAACCCCTGTACGGACACTTGCGCACCAAATGCAATCTGCGATGTTATAAATCACATACCCATGTGTTCTTGTCCAAAAGGAATGAGTGGAAACGCTTTCGTAGAATGTAGACCAACACTTGGTAATTATATTTGCCTTAAATGTAAAAGTCTATTCTTATGTAGTATAGAAATGGAGATTGAATACTTTATTTATTTCATTGAGCTTAGTACAGCATCATAATAATCAAGTTTTATGTTTTCAGTCGTTTCCCTAAACCCCTGCAACCCATCACCATGTGGACCTAATAGCCAGTGTCATCAATCGAATGGGCAAGCAGTTTGCTCTTGTATACCAGGATTTAAGGGCAGTCCACCGACGTGCAGACCAGAATGCGTCGTGAGTCTCGAGTGTCCCCTGAAAGAAGCCTGCAATAATCAGAAATGTGTCAATCCTTGTATCGGTGCGTGCGGAGCTGCAGCAGTGTGTGATGTCATCAACCACAATCCAATTTGCACATGCCCGCCATCTTTTACTGGAGATCCATTCATAAGATGTGCAATTATCGGTAAGTATTTTACATCCTAGTTCTCAATCAAAATTTATTTTCTGTGAGAAATATTTTTATTAAACACATTCACTATCACAATTGATGTCATCTTTTTTCAGTTGATACACCCGTCAGAGTGGATCCATGTGAGCCTTCGCCATGTGGGCCAAATTCCGTATGTAGAATAAGCGGTAACAGTCCAATATGTGCATGTATGCCAAACTACAAGGGATCACCTCCTAACTGCAGACCAGAATGCGTAAGCAACGGTGAATGTGATAACCATTTGGCTTGTGTAAATCAAAAATGTAGTGACCCGTGTGTTGGAAGCTGTGGCCCGAACGCCGAATGCAGAGTTGTCAGTCATTCCCCGATGTGCATTTGTCAACAAGGCTATACCGGTGATCCATTCTCATACTGTAACCTAATACCTGCAATCGAAACCGAAGTTCTAAATCCTTGCAGTCCTAGTCCTTGTGGATCAAATGCTATTTGTAAAGAAAAGAATGGTGTCGGAGCTTGTACATGTGCAGAAGGCTATTCGGGTAATCCCTATGAATCTTGTCGCCCTGAATGCATAGTCAATACCGATTGCCCGTTAAATAAGGCATGCACAAGAATGAAATGTGTCGACCCTTGCCCAGGAACGTGCGGCTCTAATGCTGTTTGTCAAGTGAATAACCATCTACCCAATTGTATATGCCAACCTGGATATACAGGAAATCCATTTAGTCACTGTGTTATAATGGAAGAGCGTAAGTATATTTTAATTACTTATATGAAAAAATACTGCTAGTAAAATATACTAGGAATAAAATAAAATATAATTTTCATATGTATTACAGCTGATAATGTACAACAGAACCCGTGTAATCCTTCACCATGTGGAGCAAATAGCCAGTGCAAGGAAATTAATGGTCAAGCTGTATGCTCATGCTTATTGAATTTCGTTGGATCTCCTCCAAACTGTCGACCGGAATGCGTCGTGAGCTCAGAATGTCCCGCCAATTTAGCTTGTCTTAATCAAAAATGTGTGGATCCTTGCATCGGTAGTTGCGGAGAAAGTACTAATTGTAATGTTATCAACCATAGCCCAATATGCGTATGCAAGCAAGGTCTGACAGGAAATCCATTTACAAGATGCTATCCCATAAAAAGTAAGTACAATTAAAACGTGAAATAAATTTAAATGATTAATTTTGTAAATAAATAAGTTTGTAAATGCTATATTATATTGTTTCAGTATCCAAACCACCAATGAGTTTACCGAAACCAGATCCTTGCTTACCTTCTCCCTGCGGCGTGTATGCTGAATGCCGCAATATCGGTGATGCGCCATCCTGCGCGTGCAAGTCTGGTTACGTCGGTAACCCCCCTAATTGCAGACCGGAATGTACACTGAATTCTGAATGTCCCAGCAATCAGGCTTGTATCAACGAAAAGTGTAGCGACCCTTGTCCCGGAGCTTGCGGTTTGAATGCTCAATGCAATGTCTTCAACCATATCGCCCAATGTAGCTGTTTGGAACGATACACTGGAGATCCTTTCGTACAATGTCATTTTGAACCGGAAAGAGATGGTAATTTTTTTAAACAGTAATGTTTTATATTTTTTATATCTTAAAAATATTTTCTATATTCATTTAAGAGAAAATAATATAATTTAAATATCTTCTTTTCTTTTTGTAATTGGTTGATGATAGAATATTTAAATACAACAAATTCATCATTATCAACTTGCTCTTGTCCCTACGTAAGTTCAGCAAAGTATGTGCTGATCTTCCTCAGACTTCTAGCAGCCATCATATCAGAATAAATTCCCTTTTTAGGCATATCCTCATTCACACAATACATCAATGCTTTCTTAGGTTTTCCTCTACCATTGTAGCGATCCAAATTTTGTCTTAATTCTTTCTGGTTTATGTCCCCATCAGGACAGGTGGTCGCTTAACATGTCAATACCACGCTAACCTTTTGCTTCTTAATTTCTATTTATTCTACCAACATGGCCATTAAAATCAAATCCGAAATACAATTCCCGTAAATGAGGACACAATTTAAAACAACAAATTGAGATATGAAAATTGGTGCTCTCTAGAGAACTTTCTAACTATAGAAAGATATTATTCCATTTTTAAACTAATATAACTTATGAAACAATTTTCAGAAGTATACAGCGAAATAGACCCCTGCAACCCATCACCCTGTGGTCCAAATGCTGAATGTAACGATGGCGAATGCACATGTTTACCTGAATACCACGGCGATCCGTACTTCGGTTGTCGACCGGAATGTCTCATAAGCAATGACTGCCAACCCAATAAAGCATGTGCCAGAAGTAAATGCATAGACCCATGTACAAATTCTTGCGGAAAAGGAGCTATCTGTAACGTTTTCAATCACGTACCGATGTGTACTTGCCCTGAAGGTTACACGGGTAACGCATTTCTTGAGTGCCGGCCCTTCGTCTCTGAAATAATAAATCCTTGCAATCCTAGCCCCTGTGGACCAAACAGTCAATGTAGAGACGTTACCGGCCAAGCAATTTGTACTTGTTTACCCGGATACCAAGGGGCACCACCGACTTGTAGACCGGAATGTATATCTAGTTCAGAATGTCCGCTTGATAAAGCTTGTTCAAACCAACGTTGTATTGATCCATGTAAAGGAAATTGCGGAGCTGGTGCCGTTTGTCAGGTTATCAATCACAATCCTATATGTTCGTGTCCATCGGGGCTTACAGGCGATCCATTCACAAAATGCGTGTTACAAGGTTTGTATTTTTACGTGTATTTATTTAATCTCTTTCTGGTGTAGTTAATTATTCCTAAAAATTCATGATAATCTTAATTTTTAGCCACCGAATTACCACCGTACGTGAATCCTTGCGAACCATCACCTTGTGGACCAAATTCGATATGTAAAGAGATTAGTGGTTCGCCGTCATGCGCCTGTCTCGATGAATACACGGGCAGTCCTCCGAATTGTCGTCCAGAATGCATAGCAAACTCTGAATGCCCTAATCAGCTCGCGTGCATTAATCAAAAATGCAAAGACCCTTGCCCTGGATCATGCGGTACCGCGGCGGAGTGCAGAGTTGTAAGCCATTCACCACAATGTTTCTGCCAGCCAGGTTATACGGGAGATGCATTTATAGAATGTAAAATCCTCGATGTTCAACTTAGACCATGCTCACCATCACCATGTGGGCCTAACGCGGTTTGCAAAGAATTAAGGGATGCAGGATCTTGTGTGTGTTTACCGGATCACATAGGTAATCCTTATGAAGGTTGCCGTCCTGAGTGCGTCGTTAACTCTGATTGTGCGATTAATTTGGCTTGTACACAGAACAAATGTACAAACCCTTGCATTAATGTGTGCGGAAGAAATGCAATATGCAATGTTCAAAATCATGCACCAAAATGTGAATGTTTACCGGGAATGAATGGAAATCCATACCAAGAATGCCACGAAGTGAAAGGTAACATACTTCTTACAAAATTTAAGTTGTAATTATGTTTAAAAGTGATAACTCTCAATTTTAGGGCTTAATTTTCAACTATGCAAACTTTATTTCAGAGATGATTCCGATGCAAAAGGACCCATGCACTCCATCTCCTTGTGGTCCAAACAGTATATGTAAGGTTTCAAACAACCAAGCTTTGTGCACCTGCCAACCCGAGTATTTAGGTTCACCGCCGTCGTGCAGGCCCGAGTGTCTCGTCAGCTCAGAGTGTTCGTTGCAAACAGCGTGTATAAATCAGAAATGCAAGAACCCATGCGATGGAGTTTGCGGACAAAACACGGAGTGCAGGGTGATTAATCATAGCCCCGTTTGCTCATGCCGATCGCAGTTCACAGGCGACCCATTCAGCCATTGCCACAAAGGTAAGTTAAAATCATTCTCTTACTTCATAAAAATCAAACATTACTTAAGTCGTTAAAATGTAGTTTTTAATTTATGTAAAACGTATTTTTTTTTTCTTACATATTTCATTCTTATCATTTTTCAGTTATTGATGTAATAACTGTGTCGACCAATCCTTGTCTACCGTCGCCTTGTGGACCATATTCGGAATGTCGCGATGCCAACGGGTCGCCTTCTTGTTCTTGTCT
>NW_013527915.1:5805784-5821244 GCF_000836215.1 Papilio polytes
GCATCAACGAACATTGTGTCGACCCATGCCCGGGCTCCTGTGGAATAAACGCTGAATGTAGAGTGCAAAGTCACGTTTCGATATGCACGTGTATTATCGGCTACATTGGAGATCCATTTACCAGCTGTTCGCTAAAACCATTGAAAGGTAGACGAAGAAAACATATTTTTATGTTTACCTGTTATACACACATTATTATTGTTTGTTAAGTATATTATTGTTTGTTAATTAATATTTTAATTTAACAGATGAGACTCCTATAGATCCTTGCAATCCAACACCTTGTGGATCGAACGCGGAATGTAATAACGGTGTTTGCACTTGTCTACCCGACTACCATGGAGATCCATATTTTGGTTGTCGGCCGGAGTGCACTTCAAGTTCCGAATGTCCATTGGATAAGGCGTGCGTTAAACAGCGATGTGTCGACCCATGCGTTGGAACTTGTGGCACGGGAGCTATTTGCGAAGTTGTCAAACACATGGCTATTTGTACTTGTCCCCCGAAAATGACGGGTAACGCCTTCATTCAATGTAATCCTGTTCAAGGTAATTTTTAAAATCACTAAAATCGTGTAAAAAAGTATTTTTCAAAAATGTATTTACATTTTTTATATTCTTAAAAAAATATTGCAGATGTTATCCATGGTAATCCATGTCAGCCTAGCCCATGTGGACCCTACAGCCAGTGTCGAGTATTTAACGACCAAGCAGTTTGTTCTTGTTTGGGTGGATATTTGGGTTCGCCCCCCGCCTGTCGACCAGAGTGTGTCGCTAGCTCCGACTGTGCGACAGATAAAGCATGTAGCAATCAGAAATGTATCAACCCCTGTGTAGGGTCATGCGGTGTCGCAGCGAAATGTCAAGTGATTAACCACAATCCAATATGTACTTGCCCTAATGGACTCACTGGAGACCCCTTCACAAGATGTATTAAGAAGCGTAAGTAAAATATTCATAAAGTAAATTAAGAAAACATCACTTTTATATCTTTTTTTGTCTAACGCATGTACTTTTTGTTACAGCCGTAATCGACGCCGTGGTGTCAACCAATCCTTGCCAGCCTTCTCCATGTGGACCTAACTCCGTTTGTCAATCGTCTGAATCAGATATTCCTACCTGTCAGTGCATGCCTGACTTCATGGGATCTCCTCCAAATTGCCGACCTGAATGTATTTCGAACAGTGAATGCGCTCAACAAATGTCATGTATAAACAAAAAATGTCAAAATCCTTGTCTACAAGCTTGTGGAAGTAACGCTGAATGCAAAGTGGTAAGCCACACGCCGATATGTATGTGTCCAGAAGGATATACCGGTGATGCATCAGTTCAATGCACTATAAACGCTCTGATAGTTAATGAGCCCATATCGCCTTGCATTCCATCACCATGTGGTCCCAATGCAGAATGCAGAGAACGTTCTGGAGCAGGTGCTTGCTTCTGCGTTAACGGTTACTTCGGAAATCCATACGAGGGTTGTCATCCCGAATGTTTAGTGAATTCTGACTGTCAAAGTAACAAAGCTTGTGTAAGAAATAAATGTATCGACCCTTGCCCCGGAACTTGTGCCGTCAATGCGGACTGTCAAGTCGTAAACCACTCACCGTCGTGTACATGTCGACCGGAGTACACTGGTGATCCGTTTAGACATTGCTACGTTCAAAGTACGTATTAAATTAAAAACTATAAGATTTTCGAATTAAATAACCGTTATACTTGTGTTGATATAACATTTATGCTTCATATAATTTTTACAGTTAAAGAAGAACCAAACACCGATCCATGTCAGCCATCACCCTGTGGTCCTAACAGTCAATGTAAAGTTTCAAACGGACAAAGCGTTTGCTCATGCCTACCTGAGTACAGAGGCTCGCCTCCAAATTGCAGACCAGAATGTGTTGTGAGCACAGAATGTTCGGCTGATAAGACTTGCAAGAACCAAAAATGTGTCTCACCATGTCCCGGTCCTTGCGGTCAGAACACTGATTGTAAAGTGATTAACCACAGTCCAATATGTACATGTAAATTAAAATATACGGGAGATCCCTTCTCCAACTGCTACAAAATGACTGGTAAATTATTTTATTTGAACATATTGTTAGTGCAATTTGATATTTTTACTAACATGTTTACATTTTTAGCTCCAATTTCGGCAGTACCTGAAACAGATCCCTGCTTACCTTCTCCCTGCGGTTTCAACGCTCAATGTCAAAATTTACGCGGCGTACCATCATGTTCATGTTTACCGGGTTTCGAAGGAAGTCCGCCAAATTGCCGACCGGAGTGCACAATAAACGAAGATTGTGCAAGTAATCTTGCCTGCATTAAACAAAAATGTAACGATCCATGCAAAGGCTCGTGCGGAATCAACGCCAACTGTCATGTTATGAAACATGTAGCCGTCTGCACTTGTAACGAAGGTTTTACGGGTAACGCCTTCACTCAATGCACAGTGGTAAAACAAAAAGGTATTTACGAACAAAATAAAAAAAAAAAACAAATACAGTCCGTTAGGTATTTTGTTAAATTGTATTACTAACGGCAATTTATTAAATTTTCTTTTTAGAAGAAATCGATCCCTGCAATCCATCGCCTTGTGGTCCAAATGCGGAATGCCTAAATGGCATTTGTACTTGTCTGCCTGAATTCCAAGGAGACCCTTATAGCGGCTGCCGACCTGAATGCTCCCAAAGTACTGAGTGTGATCGTAACAAAGCCTGCATTAGAAACAAATGTGTCGATCCTTGTCCCGGAACGTGTGCAGCGACCGCCGTCTGCAATGTCTTCAATCACATTCCGATGTGCAGTTGTCCTGAACGTATGACAGGCAACGCATTTATAGAATGTAGGCCAATTACGGGTGAGTAAATTATTTTATTTATTTATTTAAATTTATAATGTTAATTTATTTATAAAAGAATTATATTATTTTATTTATAAAAGAAATCATATATAATCATACATTACAGTTCTTAAAGTATTTTAATACTGTCACGTTTTATTTTAGATCCTATTCAAGTAAATCCATGTCAGCCATCTCCTTGCGGACCTAACAGCCAGTGCAGGAATGTGAATGGCCAAGCAGCGTGTTCGTGTGCTCCAAACAATATTGGTGCACCGCCTACTTGCCGCCCCGAGTGCACCATCAGCGCAGAGTGCGCCCTTGACCAGGCGTGTAGCAACCAGCGCTGTATCAACCCTTGCATAGGCGCATGCGGACAAAACGCCGAATGCAAAGTGGTTAACCACAATCCTATTTGCACTTGTCCTACGTCGTACTCCGGCGATCCATTTTCAAGATGCTTCCGACTTCGTAAGTATCTTATTTTGCCCTAGAGCGTTGCAATTGTGCATTTATTGTAAGCGGTCACCCCCTACGCTGTGAGCGTGTATTTTTAAGTGAATGTTTTCTTGATGTAGCTCTTTTCTTACAGCTGAAAAGTTACCTGAACCCATAAATGTGTGCACACCATCACCTTGCGGGCCTTACTCGTTATGTAAGGATATCAATGAAGTGCCGACCTGTACATGTCAAGAAGGCTATAGCGGTCAACCACCATACTGCAGGCCAGAATGTAGCAGCAACGAAGAGTGCCCAACTCAATTATCTTGCGTTAACATGAAATGTAAGAACCCATGCGAGGGAACTTGCGGCGCTAATGCTGAATGTAAAGTTGTCAGTCATTCGCCGATCTGCTTCTGTTCTTACGGTTTCACTGGAGATCCGTTCTTCGGCTGCGTGCACGAACCATTACGTACCGAACCTACAACAAGCCCTTGCTCGCCATCGCCTTGCGGTGCAAACGCGATTTGCAAGGAGAAAAATAATGCGGGTTCCTGCAGCTGTATTGAGAACCACATTGGTAACCCATACGAAGGCTGTCGACCGGAATGCGTTGTGAACACCGATTGTTCGTCTAATCTTGCCTGTGTTAACAACAAGTGTGTTGACCCCTGTCCCGGCAGCTGTGGCAACAACGCCGTGTGCCAAGTGGTCAATCACGCGCCTCTCTGCACTTGTTTCGATGGATACACTGGTGATCCATTCAAGTATTGTATTTACGAAGGTGAGACATTGTTATCCTAATGGGCTTAACCCTACAGCGAATGTATTATGAGTAGTTATGTAATATTTATATATTTTCTTTGCAGAACCACGGCCAATATCCAAACCTCTTGATGCGTGTTACCCTTCACCGTGCGGCCCCAATAGCCAGTGCAAGGAAACGAAAGGTCAAGCCGTATGCTCGTGCTTAGAAGACTACGTAGGCACCCCACCTAACTGTCGACCGGAGTGCGTCACAAGTTCCGAATGTGCTCACGACAAAGCTTGTGTCGACAATAAGTGCATAAACCCGTGCCCGAAGCCGTGCGGTCTCAATACCGACTGTAAAATCATTAACCACAGTCCCATATGTTCGTGCAAGAATTCATACACTGGAGACCCATTTACTATGTGCACCCCAATAAGATGTAAGTACAATGAATTACATACTAAAAACCTAGTAATTTCTATTTTAATATATCAACAAAACCACTAATTTCATAAAACTATTTTTTTAGACGAACCTCCACTAGCTACAAATATACCGTGTCATCCATCACCTTGTGGACCAAACTCTGAATGTCGAAATATTGGAAATAGCCCCTCTTGCTCCTGTTTAGCGGACTTTGTAGGCAGCCCACCCAACTGTAGACCGGAGTGTACAATACACTCCGATTGTCCGAGCGACAGAGCTTGCATAAAATCAAAATGTAAGGATCCGTGCCCAGGTTCATGTGGTTTATCAGCTTCCTGCAGTGTTCTAAATCACATACCAGTATGCACATGTATCGAAGGTTACATAGGTGATCCTTTCACAAGTTGTAGACTGAAACCTCTTGAAGGTAAAACTAGTTTATGATATTTGTTTCAATTTTATTTTTAAATAAATTGGACAAAATTATTCATATGTGTTATTTTTGTATTTACAGAAGAAGCGATCACTGTTGACACCTGTACTAATGTACATTGTGGATCTAATGCAGAATGCATCAATGGACAATGTCAGTGTTTGCCTGAGTATCACGGTGACCCGTACTTCAACTGTCGACCTGAGTGTGTATTCAGTACCGATTGCGACAAGGACAAAGCTTGTATACAGAGAAAATGTGTAGATCCGTGCGTTGGTGCTTGTGGTCAAAACGCAAATTGTCAGATAGTGAACCACATACCGATGTGTAGTTGTAACACTGGATTCACAGGAAATGCTTTCGTTATGTGTAATCCAATCAGAGGTAACTGTTAATACTTCTCTCTTATACTTCCCTATTTTTCCAGATAATAGAATGAATAAAACGTGTGCCATTATTATTTTACAGTACAACCATCTGAAAATCCTTGCAACACAGCAATTTGCGGTCCTAACAGCCAATGTAGAGAAATAAATAATCAAGCAGTTTGTTCGTGCCTGCCAACATATTTAGGTGCCCCACCAGCTTGTAGGCCGGAATGCGTGGTCAGCGCAGAATGCCAACAAAACCAAGCCTGTTCAAATCAGAAGTGTGTAAACCCATGCGTCGGGGCATGTGGTCTGAGAGCGACTTGTGAAGTCATTAATCACAATCCTATCTGTACCTGTCCATTAGGCTTTTCAGGAGATCCATTTGTGTCATGCACATACGTTACAAGTGAGTTTAATCTTTATTTAATGAAGTAACAAAAGTAAATAGTTCTACCAATCATCATCATCATCTCCCCTGCCTTATCCTACTCTCGTAGGGTCGGCGCACCGGGTTTTCGTTCTCCAAAGCATAGTTCTGCCAATAAGTATGTAAAACTACTAACTACTAATTATATTTTTATAGGCGTATCACAAGTCATCAACCCTTGCACGCCCTCACCGTGTGGTCCAAATTCTATTTGCAAAGAAATAAATGATAGCCCATCGTGCACGTGTATGCCCGAATTCAAAGGACAACCTCCATATTGTAAGCCGGAGTGCATAAGCAACAGTGAATGTTCTACTCATTTAGCTTGTGTCAATCAGAAATGTAAAGACCCGTGTACAAGCGCATGTGGTGCAAACGCAGAATGTCGTGTCGTGAGCCATTCCGCGATGTGTATCTGTCCTCAAGGATATGAAGGCGATCCGTTCACCCAATGCGTTCTTAGATCAGCTGTTGAAATTTTAACACCATGTCAACCTTCTCCTTGTGGACCAAATGCAATTTGCAAAGAACAAAATAAAGTCGGTTCATGCACTTGCAATGAAGGATACTTTGGAAATCCATATGAGGGTTGTAGACCAGAATGTGTGACCAACTCAGATTGCCCTGGTGACAGAGCATGTATTGGTAACAAATGTCAAGACCCTTGTCCGGGAACATGCGGACTATTTGCGGAGTGCAGTACGATAAATCACGCACCTACGTGTACATGCAATATAGGGTATACTGGAGATCCGTTCCGACGATGCCAAGTTATGCTCCGTAAGTAGATTTTCAAGTGTTGTGTTTCACAAATTATTAGTTGAATGTTTGTAATCAAGTTTATGCATTTTTAGATGAGCCTGCACCAGTTAATGTTTGTTCTCCGAGCCCTTGTGGACCTAACAGCCAATGCCGTGTTGTTAACGATCAAGCCGCATGCAGTTGTTTGCCGGAATTTATTGGACAACCCCCCTTATGCAAGCCCGAGTGTCTACTAAACTCAGATTGTACTACCGACAAAGCTTGTGTTAACCATAAGTGTATAAATCCTTGCCCTGGCCCGTGTGGACAAAAGGCCGAATGTCGGGTATTCAATCACAATCCTATTTGCAGCTGCGTTTCAGGATTTACAGGCGATCCGTTCACAAGATGCTACCTTAAACCAAGTAATTAAAAACTTTTATTTTATCCTATTAAACGTATTGTCGTCAGTCTCATTATCTGAAGAGTGATAAAGGCTGAGATATAGGAATAAGATATATGTAATTTTAGATTTAGAAACTCTGTAAACTTTTTTTTAAAAAAAAAAGAAAAAATCCTCATTATCTTTGAAAAAACCGAGACGAGAATATATTTTAACAAAAACGTTAATTCATAGCGGTAGAATTTCATAGTTAAAACTAACAATTATGTAGTTATTTTATACGTTATACTTATATTATGTATGTATTTTTTGTCTAGCTTCTCAGCCTGTCATCGATGAAACAAGAGACCCGTGTGTCCCGTCACCTTGCGGAATGCACGCTATGTGCAAAAATTTCGGAGGCCAAGCGACATGTTCATGTACTCCTGGTTACTTTGGAAGTCCACCAAATTGTAGACCTGAATGCGTGACTAATCAAGACTGTGTCAGTTCGTTGGCATGTATAAATGAAAAATGCGCCGATCCCTGTCCTGGGTCTTGTGGGCAAAACGCTCAGTGCTCAGTATTTAAACATGTAGCGGTATGCACATGTCTAGAAGGCTATAGAGGGGATCCATTCACTGTGTGTAAAATCAAGCCGTTAGATGGTAGGCTACATTTCCTTTAAGTATTTTTAAGATCTTGCAACATGGTAATGATTGTTAACAAATTTTCGGTTTTCAGACCCCATCGTCGCCGATCTTTGTAACCCGTCACCTTGTGGTTCGAACACTAATTGTGATAACGGCCAATGTTCTTGCCTGCCAGAATATCATGGGGACCCATATATTGGTTGTCGGCCAGAATGTACAGTGAGCTCGGATTGTGAAAGGAGTCTAATATGTGTAAATAAGAAATGTGTTAATCCATGTCCCGATACATGTGGCTCAAATGCGATTTGTGAAGTCATCAATCATGTACCGATGTGCAGTTGCCCTCCAGGACATACTGGAAACTCCTTTGTTTCTTGCAATAAAATCCAAGGTTAAAAATTATTATTTGTTAAACTCCATCAAATCTTGTGAATATTTTTTAGGATATTCTAACCGTTTTCTTTTTACAGCTCCATTACCTACCAACCCATGTAACCCCTCACCCTGTGGACCGAATAGCCAGTGTCGTGAAATTAATAACGTAGCAGTATGCTCATGTATACCTGGATACTCAGGAAACCCACCAACATGTAGACCGGAATGTACCACAAGTTCCGAATGTCCGCTCAACAAAGCTTGCAGTAACTATAAATGTACCAATCCCTGCACAGGATCATGCGGAGTCAACGCCCATTGTGAAGTTGTAAACCACAATCCGATATGCTCATGTCCTAATGATTTCACAGGCGATCCGTTCAGTAGATGTATTCCAAGGCGTAAGTCTGTTTTCTTAATTTAATTTTCTTTTGTAATGTTTCAATTTAATATATTGTGTCTTTCGTTTTAGCTTTGGAAGCACCACCTCAAATTAATCCTTGTGAACCGTCGCCGTGTGGACCGAACTCCATTTGTCAGAATCTCAAAGATTCACCTTCTTGTTCTTGCATGCCTGAATTTACCGGTGTACCGCCGAATTGTAGACCAGAATGCACTAGTAATAGCGAGTGTCCCAACCACATGGCTTGCATTAAAAATAAATGCGCCGACCCATGCCAAGGGGCGTGCGGCGCAAATGCACAATGTAGAGTTGTAAGTCATACGCCGAATTGTATATGTCTGCCTGGATACACTGGAGATCCATTTGTTAATTGCATTGAGAGTAAATATACGCCAGAAATCTTATCACCGTGTACTCCATCTCCTTGTGGTAGCAATGCCATCTGCAAAGAAAAGAATAATATTGGCTCATGCGTTTGTTCTCCTGGCTATTTCGGAAATCCATATGAGGGCTGTCGCCCTGAATGTAGTGTTAACACCGACTGTCCCTCCGACAAGGTGTGCCAACAGAACAAATGTCAAGACCCTTGTCCTGGTACATGTGGATCTAACGCTGAGTGTCACACCATAAACCATTCTCCAATGTGCTCTTGCCTTCGAGGATACACCGGTAACCCATTCCAAAATTGTATCATCATTCAAGGTTAGTTTATTTATCTTTAGTCTCATATTTTGTATATTTACTGTATATTTATAAATAAAATATTTTTCAGAAATTAAGGAACCGTCAAATCCATGCAGTCCCTCTCCATGCGGCCCGAATAGTGAATGCAAGGTAGTAAACGAACAGGCTCTTTGTAAGTGTTTGCAAGATTTCGAAGGCAGTCCACCAAACTGTAGACCTGAATGCGTTATCAGCGCCGAGTGCCCAACTAATAAAGCCTGTGTATCACAAAAATGTATCGACCCTTGTTTAGGACAATGCGGACAAAGTACAAAATGTCAAGTCATAAACCACAGTCCAATATGTACTTGCATTGAACACTACACGGGTGATCCCTTCAGTCGCTGTTATCCAATCATTATAAACGCTCCATCAGAAGTTGAACATCCAAAACATCCGTGCTTACCGTCACCCTGTGGACCATATAGTGAGTGCAAAGAAGTCGGAAGTATTCCATCCTGCGTTTGTCTACCTAACTACATCGGTTCACCGCCAGGCTGTCGTCCAGAGTGTTTGATAAACCCTGATTGTCCTAGTGATATGGCTTGTATAAATCAAAAGTGTAGAGATCCTTGTCCTGGTTCTTGTGGACTAAATGCTCAGTGTATTGTTAAAAATCACATGCCAATATGCACTTGTTTGGATAATTATGCCGGAGATGCATTTGTTGAGTGTAAAGTAAAAGGTACGATTTTTTTTTTCATATTATAATTTTTTTAAGAATTTTCTTTGCTACATCTGCACTCGGTGTTCAGCTTCTATGTATGTCATTACTATTATTTAAAATAAACATCACTAATTACAGAAATTTCATACGACGAAATCGACTTATGTAATCCATCTCCCTGTGGCGCAAACGCTATTTGTAACAACGGGGAATGTTCCTGTCCTCCCGAGTATCAAATGGGACCATCATTTGATTGTCGCCCAGAATGTGTTCTTAGCTCGGATTGCCCCCACGACAAAACATGTCATAAAAACAAATGTGTTAATCCGTGCAACAGCGGTGTATGCGCGTCCAACGCAATTTGCGATGTAATCAACCACGTGCCTATGTGTAGATGCCCAGAGCGCATGGCAGGCAACGCTTTCGTTATGTGCACTCAAATTAAAGGTAAGGTCTTTTTATATGTCATCGATCTGCGTTCTAAATTTTTCGCTAGAAATATATGAAAACAATATTTTTTTGTTGTTGTTTTAGTTGAAAAAGCGCGGCCATGTGATCCAAACCCTTGTGGACCAAACAGTCAATGCAGAGAAATAAACGGACAAGCTGTCTGCTCGTGTCTAGATGGGTTCATTGGCAGCCCCCCTTCATGCAGACCGGAATGTGTTCTGAGCACTGATTGCTCACCTGATGAAGCCTGTAGTAACAGAAAATGTATTAAACCATGTGAAGGCGCATGTGGCGTAGATGCGAAGTGCCAAGTAATAAATCACAATCCCATCTGTTCATGTCTCGCACATTACACAGGCAATCCATTTGTAAGATGCGTCAAGATAGAATATAAACCAGAAATCGTTAATCCCTGCACACCTTCACCATGCGGTCCTAATTCACTCTGCAAGGAAACTTTAGGCTCACCGGCTTGTTCTTGCCTCGATGGATTTGTAGGAGCACCACCTTATTGCAAACCAGAGTGCATTAGTAATTCTGAGTGTCCCACAAGTAAAGCTTGTATAAACGAGAAATGCGTCGATCCTTGCGTGGGAACATGTGGATCTAATACAAAATGCCACGTCATCAGCCATTCACCATCATGTGGCTGTCTGCCTGACTACACTGGAGACCCATTCAGTGAATGTTACAAAATAGAAATTATTCAAGACGTTTTGACGCCTTGTCAACCGTCCCCATGCGGATCAAATGCCATTTGCAAAGAATTTAATGGCGCTGGATCTTGTACCTGCATAGAAAGTTTCATAGGAAATCCTTACGAAGGTTGTCGTCCGGAATGTATTATTAATACCGATTGTCCATCAAACAAAGCTTGTCTACAGAATAAGTGTCAAGATCCATGTCCAGGCGCGTGCGGCTTGAATGCTATGTGTCAAGTAGTAAATCACGCACCATCATGCTCTTGTTTAAGAAGCTATACTGGCGATCCATTTAGACACTGCACACTGCAAGGTAAATTGAGGTTTATATACAAATTTTCATAATACTTTTCTTAACTTCCGATCGAAAATAATACCTTTTCTCTTTACAGAAATAGAAGATAAACCAATAAATGTTTGTCAACCATCACCATGTGGTCCGAATAGCCGTTGCCAGGAAATAAATAATCAAGCAGTATGTTCTTGCTTACCTAATTACATCGGGTCACCACCCGGATGCCATCCTGAATGTACCATAAGTACAGAATGTCCCAAAAACAAAGCATGCATTAATCAGAAATGTGAGGATCCTTGTCGCGATGCTTGCGGAATGAACACAGAATGTCGTGTCATCAACCACAGGCCCATCTGTACCTGTGTAACACGATACACTGGAGATCCCTTCACACGTTGCTACCCAATGCCACGTACGTATAAATAATGTTAAAAATATAATTGTACAATAGATATTAATTTCTGTGTCTTTCTCCATGATATTACATAATAGATAAATGTAAGGTTTATACATAATTTTTTTCCTATTATAGCTCCTGTTGCCAACGCTGAATTGGAACCGTACAGAAATCCATGTGTACCATCTCCTTGCGGTCCAAATTCCGTTTGCCAAGAAGTCGGTGATATACCATCATGCACTTGTATGCCAAATTACATAGGAAGTCCACCTAATTGTCGACCAGAGTGTACACTGAACTCTGACTGCCCAACTTCGCAAGCTTGTATCCATCAGAAGTGTCAAGATCCTTGTCAAGGTTCTTGCGGTATAAATGCACTATGTACTGTATTCCGACACACACCGACTTGTAACTGTCCAGAAGGATACACCGGTGATGCGTTTACGGTTTGCAATCCAAAAATAACAAGTAAGTATACATCTATGAATTTATACTGCAATCATTATTATATTGATTTATTTAAATGCATTAAAAATGTTTTTTGTTTTAGTACCATCGGATGTCTTAGATAAATGCAATCCATCTCCATGCGGAACTAACGCAATTTGCAATGATGGTATATGCACATGCATTGAAGAGCATCAAGGAGATCCATACGTAGGATGCCGACCAGAATGTGTTCTTAGCATTGATTGTCCAAAAGACAAGGCTTGTGTTAGAAATAAGTGTGTGGACCCTTGTGAAAATACTTGCGCTGTAACAGCTGTTTGCGAAGTTATTAACCACGTACCTATGTGCAGCTGTCCTCAAGGAAAAACTGGAAATGCCTTCTATAGTTGTAATCCATTATTAGGTTTGTGCCTATTATAAGTACAATTTTTTAATTTTTAGTTTTTGTCCATACAAAATCTTTTTAAATGATACCAGTTTAAAATCAATTTAATCCTCACGAATAATTTTCTAATTGTAGTTCCAGTTGTAACAAATCCATGCCATCCTTCGCCTTGTGGACCAAACAGCCAATGCAGAGAAGTTAACGGGCAGGCCGTGTGCACTTGCGTACCAGGATACACGGGCAGCCCTCCGACATGTCGACCGGAGTGTGTTGTGAGCTCAGACTGCCCGCCAAATAGAGCCTGCAGTAACCAGAAATGTATTAATCCGTGTGCAGGATCGTGTGGAGTCGAAGCTAAATGTGAAGTTATTAAACATAACCCCATATGTACTTGTCCACCTAAATACACAGGGGATCCATTCGTCAGATGCATACCTTTCAGTGAGTATTCTAATTCTTTTGAAGTCATATGTCATATGTCATGTGTCATATGTCATATGTCATATGTCATATGCCATATGTCATATGTCATAGTCATAATTGATTTTCGTATTATTCAAAAAATAATAAAACGTTTCGCAATATAATCAAAACAAATCACCTTCAATTACTAAGAATACATTTTTATTTTTGTCACAGGAACACCAATGGCAGATGTTACACCATGTTCACCATCCCCATGCGGACTTAATGCAATTTGTAAGGACGTTGCTGGATCACCTTCCTGCGCTTGCTTGCAAAACTTCTTTGGTTCACCTCCTTATTGTCGACCAGAATGTTCCTCTAACAGTGAATGTCCATCTACTCAAGCATGTATAAACCAAAAATGTAAAGATCCTTGTATATCGGCGTGCGGATTAAATGCACAATGTAAAACGATTAGTCACTCGCCAATGTGTTTCTGTGATTCCGGATACACGGGAGATCCGTTCACGAACTGCAGACGTGAAGAAGTAACAATTATAGAAAAACCAACACCTTGCACTCCTTCGCCATGTGGTCCTAACGCAGAATGTAAAGAACGAAATGCTGTCGGTTCCTGTAGTTGTCTAGCAGAATACATCGGAAATCCATATGAAGGTTGTCGTCCAGAATGTACCATTAACACAGATTGTGTCCAAAACAAAGCTTGCATTCGAAATAAATGTCAAGATCCGTGTCCAGGAACTTGTGGACGTTTAGCAACATGTACAGTTGTCAACCATTTACCATCTTGCTCATGTCCAAATGGATACACAGGAGATCCGTATCGGCAATGTGATATTCTAAAAGGTACCTATTTTCCTTTTGAACTAGGAGTTATACTTAATAACATGACTGCAACCATATTTTCTTTATATTTCCAGAATCATCACCGGCACCATTGACACCTTGTTTGCCAAATCCATGTGGTCCAAATAGTGTATGTCGACCAGCGAACGGACAAAGTGCATGTTCATGCATGCCTGGATACATAGGCTCTCCTCCGGGATGTCGACCAGAATGTACTATTAGCTCAGAGTGTCCATCAGATAAAGCATGCGTCAATCGTAAATGTGTAAATCCATGTCCCAATCACTGTGGAACAAATTCAAACTGCAGAGTTATAACACATAGTCCTATTTGCTCTTGTAGCCCTGGATTTACAGGAGATCCATTTACACGTTGTTATAAGCCTGGTCAGTTTTCTATTTTCATGAATATAAGATTGGGTGCATAGTGTTAACTAAGTTAATTAAATTTTTCGTTTTTATTTTCGTTATAGTTATTGCAGAACAAATCCCAGAAATTCAAAAGAACCCTTGCTTACCCAATCCCTGCGGTGAAAATGCGCTGTGTCGTGACGTCAATGGATTCCCGTCGTGCAGTTGCATGCCTGAATTCCAAGGGCTGCCTCCAAACTGCAGGCCAGAGTGCGCCATAAATCAAGATTGCCCCTCAGATAAAGCCTGCTTAAACATGAAATGCAAAGATCCCTGCCCTGGAAGTTGTGGTCAAAATGCAGTGTGCACTGTGTTTAATCATTTCCCTGCTTGCACGTGTACTCAAGGCTACACCGGAGATCCATTCACTCGTTGTGTTGTTATTGAACAGATTAACGGTAGGTATCCAAATACGAACATTTAAATTGTATTTTATACCTGTTTACCTGATGTGCATTTGACAAACATAATTTAACGTTTAATTGATTATTTCAGATGAGTTACCTCCTGATCCATGTAATCCGTCTCCGTGTGGTTTTAACGCTTTATGCTCAAATGGCGTATGCACGTGTATGCCCGAATATCGGGGCGATCCATATGTAGGATGCAAACCAGAATGTGTGACAAATATGGACTGTGCTTTAGACAAAGTATGCTCTAGAAATAAATGCGTGAATCCATGTCCTGGCACTTGTGCTTTGAACGCAATTTGCACGGTATACAATCATATTCCTATCTGTACCTGCCCAGAAAATATGTCTGGAAATGCATTTACTGAATGCCATGCTATACAAGGTAAGTGATTTAATTGAATCAGAAAGTTTTAACATTAGCATATTGAATGAAAAAATCTCTGAAAACTCAGTCGTAATTGGTTATTCATAATACATTAGTAAGTAATGTTTCTCTTTTTAGTTATTGAAGTTCAACCCTGCAACCCCAGTCCTTGTGGACCAAACAGCCAATGTAGACCGATTAATAATCAAGCCATATGTTCATGTCTGCCCACATACATCGGCAGTCCACCGTCTTGTAGGCCTGAATGTACAATAAGCGCAGAATGTCCACCGGACGAGGCTTGCAACAACCAAAAATGTATAAATCCATGTAAGGGCAGCTGCGGTTACGGAGCAAGGTGTCAAGTAATTAACCACAACCCGATTTGCTCTTGTCCATCACAGTACACAGGAGATCCGTTCACACGCTGTACTGCAATAAGTAAGTTATTTGCTTAATTTTATTAAAAAAAAAACCTATTTGCAAAAACTAGTGGCTTAAGATATTGCCGTTCTTTGCCTCCTTTTTTTATTGTATTTTATTTCTTAGTGCTAAATTATACAACACTGCTATTAAATGTAACTATCCATTTTAAATATGTGACATTTTTTGATCAGTATCTGCGCCACTACCGCCGATAGACCCATGTACACCGAGTCCGTGTGGTCCGTACTCCACGTGCAAAGTGA
>NW_013527915.1:5821279-5823029 GCF_000836215.1 Papilio polytes
AACCAATATGGCATGTGTGAACCAGAAATGTAGAAACCCTTGTCCCGGAAGTTGCGGTTACAACGCCGATTGCAAGATTGTTAGCCACGCACTAATATGTTCCTGTCCCTATGGTCAAACTGGGGATCCATTAATTTCATGTAATCCCATTAAAGGTATTTATATTATTGATATTATTTAAGTATTTGAAATTCGCGGCAGCTCTTAATAATTTGTTTTTTTTTTTCAGATACTATCATAGAGTACAGTTCGCCGTGCGAACTATCGCCTTGCGGACTTAACGCCATATGCACAGAAAGAAATGGGGCAGCATCTTGCAAGTGTGTTGATACCTACGTCGGCAATCCTTACGAGGGCTGCCGTCCGGAATGCGTCATTAATAGCGATTGTCCTCCTACACTAGCTTGCGTTCAAAATAAATGTAAAGATCCATGCCCCGGCATTTGCGCTCCCAACGGAATTTGTCAAGTCATCAACCATCTTCCTTCATGTTATTGTCCTCCTGGACTTACTGGAGATGCTTATTCGTATTGCAAGCAAATCGAAGGTTAGTATCAGATTGTTTTTCACAATGCTTATTTAATTCATTGATTCATATAGATAACTCTAGTAACATAAGAAAAATGGCATAACTATTATGTCGTAGTGTGTATTTCTTTTAGTTTTTTTTTTTACATAAATTCAATTTTCCATATTGTTTAACAATAATTAGTAAACCATTTTTTTAGAAATCGAAAAATCTACACCATGCACCCCTTCACCCTGCGGTCCAAACAGTCAGTGCCGCGAAGTGAATTCACAAGCAGTCTGTAGTTGCCAGGTCGATTTCCTTGGCAATCCGCCAAACTGTCGCCCCGAGTGTACCATCAATAGCGAATGCGCCAGTGACAAAGCCTGCAAAAATCGTAAATGCGTCGACCCGTGTGTCAATCAATGTGGTCGAAATGCCAACTGTAGAGTGATAGCTCATAATCCAATATGCTCTTGTCAAGAACAGTTCACTGGGGATCCGTTCACTTTTTGTATGCCATGTAAGTATTCACAACTTTTTTACTATTAGAACAAGTCAACAATGTACATTAGTATCAATTTAATACACTATTAGATGAGCTACAAGCTATAGATATCAAAATGTCCGATCAAAGTAAAACTGGCATATGTTTAAAATAGCAAAATAGAAAAAAAACGTGCTTTGAATAATTTTTTAATGTTGTGAATCTACCTTTAATCTGATCTGATAATGTGTCAATGTTATAATTACTTTTATTTATTGTAGCCGTCGTGTCGGTTCCGACGCAAGATGTCAACCCTTGTGTGCCTTCACCATGTGGTCCGAACGCCCAGTGCCAGGAATACAAAGGCAATGCTCGTTGCACTTGTTTACCAAACTACATCAGCACACCACCTCGGTGCAGACCGGAATGTACAGTGAACAGCGAGTGCAGTGCGGTAACAGCGTGCATTAACAACAAGTGCGTGGACCCCTGTCCGGGCGCGTGTGGTAACAACGCACAGTGCAACGTCAACAATCATATGCCAATCTGTTCTTGCGTCCCAGGCTACACCGGCGACCCCTTCACGAACTGTAATCCAATGCCACTAGGTAAATAATACTGTCTTACGAAATTAGTTCATAAATATTATTTACTTTCTTAATGGCATTATCAATAAGAACAGTATGTTTTCATATATTTTTTTTACTTCAGAAACTGAACCACTGGATCCCTGCCACCCGTCACCTTGCGGACCA
>NW_013527915.1:5823090-5830785 GCF_000836215.1 Papilio polytes
AATACCACGGAGATCCCTACATCGGATGCAAACCCGAATGTGTTCTTAACTCGGACTGTCCTCGCGACAAGGCATGCATAAAAAATAAGTGTCATAATCCATGCGTAGACACTTGTGGAACAGATGCTCTCTGTGAAGTTATCAACCATATACCAATGTGTTCGTGTCCGCCAGGAACGACAGGTTCTCCGATGTACTATTGCACTAAAGTAATAGGTATGTTATCGACATTCTACATTGTTCTACATATGTGTACATCTCAAAAATGTAGATGTATCTTAACAGCTGTTCAGCAATCATACTTGGCAACTATCCAATGGAACCATTACAAAAATATGCATCTTAGCTTGTAATATTGTTGTTAAAGAAATTATTAATTCCTGATTTATCATTCTTACATTTTAGTATTTACATCATAACAGTTGTCAAGTCGACTGTTATATTGAAATCTTCGATTAAAAGTTAAATCCCTTTGTTCTTTGTCAACAGAAACACCAGCACCGGTAAGCTTGTGCGACCCCTCACCGTGTGGCCCATACAGCCAGTGCCGAGAAGTGAACGGTCACGCTGTATGTGTATGCGTGCAAGGTTATAAGGGAAGTCCACCGAACTGTAGACCCGAGTGCACAGTCAGCTCTGACTGTAAACTGAATGAAGCATGCTCGAATCAAAAATGTATTGACCCTTGTCCTGGTGCTTGTGGCAGAAACACTCACTGCATTGTCGTTAATCACAATCCGGTGTGCAGTTGCTTATCAGGGTATTCAGGAGATCCTTTCTCAGTCTGCCTACTGATCCGTAAGTAGTTTTTTTTTTATTTTAATTTCTGATACTATTATTTAAATTTAATTGGAAGACGTGCAATCAAACCTATAAAAATTTGATTCCTCTAACAAATGCTATCAAATGCAACCGTGCTTAAGTCATTTTTGTTCGTTTTTTAGCTGCTGCACCGCCGGTTGTAATAAATCCATGTCTACCCTCACCTTGTGGACCAAACTCACAATGCAATGAAAACGGCGAAAAGGCTGAATGTAAATGTTTACAAGACTTCATTGGTGCACCGCCTCAATGTCGTCCTGAATGTACCAGTAACTCGGAATGCACTTCCACGATGTCTTGTATAAATAAGAAATGCAAAGACCCATGTGTAGGCTCCTGTGGCATCAATTCAGAATGCAGAGTAGTGAGTCACACGCCTATATGCTTATGTCAAAACGGATATACAGGAGATCCTTTCATACACTGCAGCATTCAAGTATCTTACTCAATAGAGGAACGACCAACACCTTGTGTACCCTCTCCATGTGGAACCAACGCCGAGTGCAAGGAACAAAACAGTGCAGGCTCCTGTACATGTCAACCCGGTTATTTCGGAGATCCTTACGTGGCTTGCAAGCCAGAATGCTTAATCAATTCTGATTGTCCACCTAATCTGGCCTGTTACCAAAACAAGTGCCACGACCCCTGTCCCGGCACATGCGGTATCAACGCAATATGCAACGTGGTCAACCATGTACCCAGTTGCAGTTGCCTGGACCAGCACTACGGCGATCCGTATAGAATTTGTACATTTAAAATTTATGGTAAGTCAAGTAAATTGAACAATTTACAAATGTAGTCTATAACTAACCCGCATTTATAACATATTTTTTTTATTTTTACAGAAAATAAAACAGATCCTTGTAACCCATCACCATGTGGTCCTAATAGTCAATGCAGCAATAAAAATGGATTAGCGATATGCACCTGTTTAAGTGGTTATCTCGGGTCGCCGCCCAGCTGCAGACCGGAATGCCTAACGAGTTCCGAATGTTCTCTCGATAAAGCCTGCGATAACTTCAAATGTATATCACCATGTCCAAGAGGCTGCGGGGTAAATACAGAGTGCAGAGTCATCAAACACAACCCTATCTGTTCGTGTAAATCTCAATACACCGGAGATCCTTTCTCAATCTGCTACCCTGTCATTGAAGTACAGTATCAAGAAAATGAACCTATTAACCCGTGTGTACCTTCACCGTGTGGACTAAACGCTGAATGTCGCGATGTTGGTGGAATACCCTCGTGCACGTGTCAAATCGGGTACTTTGGAAGTCCACCAAACTGCAAACCGGAATGTGTAACAAATACCGACTGTAGCAACGACAAAGCCTGTATCAATATGAAGTGTATAAATCCATGCCAGGGTTCGTGTGGTATTGATGCTGTGTGCAACGTCATTAATCACGGACCAGTCTGTTCTTGTCCCGTTAGTTATCAAGGCGATCCATTTGTTGCGTGCCGCATTAAACCACCAGGTAATACGGAATATTATGTAATAAAACTTGTTGTATGGAACTTCGCCCTTTGTATATTAATGAGCTCCATATTTTTTAGATGTAATAGAAAAACTTGATCCTTGTCATCCATCACCGTGTGGCTCCAATGCTGTGTGTAACAACGGCATATGCACTTGCCTCCCTGATTACAATGGGGATCCTTACTTCGGCTGTCGACCGGAGTGTGTTTTAAGCACCGACTGTCCGACCGACAAAGCTTGTATCCAATACAAATGCAAGAATCCTTGTCGCGACATGTGCGGGGAGAATGCCGAATGCAACGTTTACAATCACGTCGCCGCCTGCAGTTGTCCGAGTGGCATGACTGGCGACGCGTTTTCGCGATGCGTCAAAATAGAGAGTATGTTTCATATATACTTTTGAGCATTGTTGTTTTCGTTCCTTTTTTTTAGGAGTAAAATTTAAATTCATGTAACTATTTTTTCCAGAACCTGTAACAAGACCCTGTGAGCCATCTCCCTGTGGCCCGAACAGTGTGTGCAGAGAAGCACAAGGTCAAGCTGTTTGTGCCTGTATAACGGGTTACATTGGAAATCCACCTAATTGTAGACCTGAGTGCATCCAAAGCGCAGACTGTTCACCATCGCTTGCCTGCATAAATAGAAAGTGTCAAGATCCTTGCCCTGGTTCATGTGGACATAATGCTGTGTGCAAAGTCCATAATCACAACCCTATTTGCACATGTCCACCAAAATTGACCGGATCTCCATTTACTCACTGCTACGGTAAATATTCTATTTATTTCATAAATTGATAGTAAACTCTTCTCAATGAAAGTTGCTTTTTAAAATTCGTGTTTCATATTTTAATCGTACCTTTCTTTACAGCTCTAGTTGTGGAAGAGTCACCCATCAATCCTTGTCTACCAAATCCTTGCGGACCGAATAGTATATGTACACCTGCGCCGAACAAAGATTCACCGATTTGCGCTTGTCAATCGACGTTCGAAGGATCGCCGCCGAATTGTCGTCGCGAATGTACCGCAAGCGAAGATTGTTCGTTTGACAAGGCCTGCATAAATTACAAATGCAAAGATCCCTGTCCCGGGTCATGCGGTTCACAAGCAATATGCTCTGTGCGTCTCCATACCGTCATGTGTTCTTGCGAAGAAGGTTACACTGGTGATCCTTTCATTTCTTGCGTCCAAAAAGTACACGAAATGATTCCTGCAGATCCTTGCGACCCATCACCTTGCGGTCCGAATTCGCGTTGCAAAATCTCAAGAAGTGGCGTCGCTGCCTGCGTTTGTGATGAGGGCTACTTTGGAAATCCCTATGAATCATGTAGACCTGAATGTGTTTTGGATAACGATTGTCCGTTCGACAAAGCTTGCCGCAACAACCGATGCCAGGATCCATGTCCCGGTGTTTGCGGTACGACGGCGACCTGCCAAGTTATAAATCATTTGCCATCCTGTAATTGTGCACCTGGCTACACTGGCAATCCATACCAGTATTGTCACATCGTCATAAATGAACCAGGTACGATTACTCGTGTTGTTTCAACCGTTTTTATTAATTTATGCACTGTTAGAAAATATGTTTAAATAATAAAGACATATATCATTCTATTATTACTCAGTGCAGTTTTTAATATATAACTTATTTTTAATATTTCTTGCAGAACCTACGCCCAAAAATCCATGTACACCTAATCCATGTGGCAGTAATTCTGTATGCAAGAGTAACAACGGACTAGTCTCATGTACATGCGCCTCAGGGTTCTTCGGCACTCCACCAAGTTGTAGACCGGAGTGTATCGTTAACTCGGAATGTGATTCATCCAAGAGTTGTGTTAACCAGAAGTGTATCGATCCCTGCATCGGCGCATGTGGCCAAAACGCAGAATGCCGAGTTATCAACCATGCTCCGATTTGCTCTTGCAGTCGAGAATTTGAAGGAGATCCGTTCGTCAGATGCACTCCTGTTTTGAGTACGTAGTTTTTTTGTATTATGATTGTCAGTTACCAATAACATTAAGTATTTCCTTTGTAAATAAAAAATCTGTTGATTATTCACAAGTTATTTTTTTTAACTTTAAGTTGTATAAGTTAAACATCAAACATCATTACAATTTTATTTACAAGACGATATCATATTTTACATTTAGAAATATTTCTTTCACAGATATACCATCGCCAGAGACAGACCCGTGTACCCCATCGCCATGCGGACCGAATTCTTTATGTCAAACAGTAAATAAGGTTCCAACGTGTACTTGCATAGATAACTTTATCGGCACACCGCCAAACTGCCGAGCTGAGTGTACAGTGAACTCTGACTGTCCGAGCACAAAGGCGTGTATAAACCAGCGATGCCGCGACCCATGCCAAGGGTCGTGCGGCCTTAACACAATATGCCAGGTGCACCAGCATGCTGCTATATGCAGCTGTATGGAAGGTTACACCGGTAATCCATTCCAGAGCTGTTACGTCAAAGAAATTATAGGTAAACTGTCTCATTTATTATTTTCTAAATAAGCTTTTGTTTAGTAATCTGATTGTTAAATGTTTTTTTAATTCTTGGATTATTGGATGGTATTAAATTAAAACATTTTTTAATTACTTGCAGAGCACGTGCCTGAAAACTATGACAAATGCAATCCAAACCCGTGCGGAGCTAACGCAGACTGTAATGATGGAATGTGTACATGTAAACCGAACTTCTTCGGTAACCCCTACATGAGTTGTCGCCCCGAATGTTCCCACAACTCTGACTGCGCACTTAATAGGGTTTGTTTTAATAACAAATGCATCAATCCTTGCAACAACCTTTGCGGCCAAGGCGCGCAGTGCGAAGTTTACAATCATCTACCTATGTGCTTCTGTCCACCAAATACAACTGGAAATGCTTTCTTCTCTTGCACACCTATTACAGGTAAAAACTGAAGTAATAGCCAACTGAAAAATAAATTCTCAATATTTGGAACCCCTTTATAATTTTATATTTTTTTAGTTCAACCGGAGCGACGTAACCCATGCGAACCGTCACCGTGCGGTCCGTATAGCACGTGCCGTACATTCAACGAACAAGCGATGTGCTCGTGTCTAATAGGATACGTAGGAGTACCGCCTTCCTGCAGGCCTGAGTGTTTGGTCGACTCCGACTGCACGAGTCTGAAGTCATGCTCAAACCAGAAATGCATTGACCCCTGTCTAGGAACTTGCGGCTTGAATGCAGAATGCAGGATACACTACCACAAAGCAATCTGTTATTGTCCGAATGGTTACAGCGGCGACCCCTTCACGCAATGCACAGTTAAAGTCCAAGGTATTTATATCAAATCATTTTTAGAGAATATGAAATTATTTTTTAATATGACAACAAGTAGAAACATTAAATATGTTTACCTAAATGTAACTCATTATAATTGTCTACAGATGAAATACCAGCCAAGAAAACTCCATGTGTACCTTCACCTTGTGGCCCTAACTCGATATGCAAAGCTGTAGGAGATTCACCGTCATGTTCGTGTGAGTCCGATTACATCGGCTCACCACCTTATTGCCGGCCAGAGTGCGCTTCGAACAGCGACTGCAGCTTTGAAAAATCATGTATAAACAACAGATGCGCAGATCCGTGTGTCGGGGCTTGTGGTATTAACGCCATATGTAGAGTAATTAGCCACTCGCCGCAATGTATATGTGAAGGGAACTACGAAGGCGATCCGTTTAATCGTTGCTATCCTAAAAAACCTTTGAATTTACCATCGGAGTCGGACAAACCATGCTCACCGAATCCCTGCGGACCCAATGCGATATGTCAGGAACGTAACAATGCCGCCAGCTGCATTTGTATCACTGGATATTTTGGTGATCCCAACGAAGGATGTAGACCTGAGTGTGTCATTAATTCAGATTGTTCCGATAATCTCGCCTGTATCAACAACAAATGTAAAGACCCATGTCCAGGTTTATGTGGCACGAACGCCCAATGCCAAATGGTCAATCATGTACCTAAATGTATTTGCATACATGGTTTTGTTGGTAATCCTTATGACAGTTGCCGTATTATGAGAGGTAAGACAAAAAAAATATTCGTGAGAAAATAATTAAAATTCCCATAAAGTAGTTAATATACTTTAATACAATTTTGTTATTTTTTTCCAGAAACTCCCTCTGACCCTTGCAGTCCATCACCTTGTGGTCCTTATAGCATTTGCAACGCTCGTGATAACAAAGCAATATGCTCTTGCCAACCCAATTATCTTGGTAATCCACCTAATTGTCGTCCAGAATGTATTACAAACCCTGAATGTTCACTTGATAAGGCTTGTGTCAGACAAAAGTGTATAGATCCTTGCATCGGTACATGTGGAGAAAACGCACAGTGTCGTGTACACCACCACAGTCCGTACTGCACTTGTCTCGCTGGTTACGAAGGAGATCCATTCTCTGTGTGCCTTAAAGCCGTCGCTCCACCAGGTAACAAAAATCCTTGTGAACCTAACCCTTGTGGGCCATACGCTACATGCAAAGATATTGGCGGTACAGCCATATGCAGTTGCAAACTAGGTTACATCGGTGTACCGCCGACATGTGCTCCTGAATGTACAATTAACGAAGACTGTCCTAAGGATAAAGCTTGTGTAAAGGAGAAATGTATCGATCCTTGCATCGGATCATGCGGCGTTAATACTAATTGTCGCGCCATGAACCACCTTGCCATTTGCACTTGTCTACCTAATTATCGTGGCGATCCATTTGTAGGATGCAGTATTTACAAAGGTTTGTAAGATTAACTATTGTTTAAAAAAATGGATATCATATACGAATATTTCAATCAGTGATTATTTTTATACCAACAGAAATGGAGAAACTACCGCCAATCGATCCTTGCGCCAGGTCTCCTTGTGGTGTTAATTCAATATGCAGCAACGGATCTTGTTCTTGTATTCCGGGATACCACGGCAACGCTTACGTCGAGTGCCGACCGGAATGTACAGCCGACACCGACTGTGATAAGCAACTAACGTGTATAAATTACAAATGTGTGAATCCATGTAAGAACGCCTGTGGTACAGGCGCCATTTGTAATGTGTACAATCACATAGCGATTTGTGAATGTCCGACTCCGTTACGAGGAGATCCCTTCCTGTCTTGTCGGCCAGTTATAGGTATGTTAATTTGAATAAATTAAATTTTGAATAAACGACTAGAAGAATTACTTATAATAACTTACGCACTTACAGAGGCCATAGAAACGGACCCGTGTTCCCCTAATCCTTGCGGACCTAACAGTGTATGCCGGGCTAGTGGCACAGTCGCACATTGCTCGTGCAAACCACCCATGTACGAGGAACCGCCAAGCTGCCGACCCGAGTGCCGCGTCAACTCCGACTGCCCTCCGGACCG
>NW_013527915.1:5832564-5834693 GCF_000836215.1 Papilio polytes
GCGGTCTCAATGCGATATGTACAGGCATTAGACACACTGCGGTATGTTCGTGCCCAGCTGAATACACCGGCTACGCTCTTGTTCGTTGCGATCGTATCACAATCCCGGACGTGAAACCAAAACCAGAATGCGAAAATGATGAGCAGTGCCCTGATAATGCAGCGTGCATCGATTTCCGATGTGCAGCAGTATGCGGCCAGAATAACTGCGGCCTGAACGCGCAATGTATCGCACGCCGACACAGAGCTCGCTGTACTTGCTTGCCGGGCTACGAAGGTGACGCATATTCGGGATGCTACTCCGGTACGTGCTTCATTTTCCTTTTAGAATGGAATATAACCTAAACTTTAAACTGTTTAGACATCAATATATTAAGATTTATATAAAAAATATTTCCAATTTCAGTTCAATGCCATAGCAATAACGACTGTCCCGACGATGAAAGCTGTGAAAGCGGATCATGTATCAAAGTTTGTTCGCGATTACGTTGTGGAACTGAAGCTCATTGCGTGGCGCGCGGACACAGCGCGTCATGCGAATGTAATCCTGGTGCGCAAGGAAATCCATGGACCTCGTGCCGCAGGGACGAATGCACAATGGACGAAGATTGTCCGACATGGCTGGCTTGTAGAGCAAAGACATGCCAAGACCCCTGTCCCGGTGCTTGCGCGCAAGGCGCACAATGTACTGTCATGCGTCATGCACCGATTTGCGAATGCCCACGAGGAACCCAAGGCAATCCTAGAATAAAATGTGAACCTGGTAAGTTAAACTAATGTAACTTTTTTATTGTTTAATATACTACTTCTCTGAATGGTCTTATGACCCCACATTTTGATGATTATTTTTGTGTTTATTCGAATAGGTTGGATTGGTTTACAATCATTCTGTCTTAATTCTATAAAGTTTGTAACCACATACTTAGTAGTTTGGAGAACAATCAGATTGATAATTGTTTTAGTCCAAGCTGACGTGGAGTGCGGAAGCGATGCAGAGTGCGGCCCCGACCTCGCGTGCCTGCGCGGCGTGTGCCGGGACCCATGCGACGAGACGTCGTGCGGTGCCGGTGCCATTTGCAGCGTCGCTAACACCCTGCCTTTCCGCACCCTCGTCTGCCAATGCCCTAAGCCTCTTACTGGAGACGCGTCTGTTCAATGTGTGCCAAGTATGTACAAACATGTATATTTAGACAATCACACCAGACGCAAATACTTATACTACTTACATATTTTTAACAAGGAATACTTTCTAGATAGCTTTATTTACAGGTAAAAATTAACTCAGCCGATTGAAAATATTCGCATTTAGAAATGTAGGTACAGCATAGGTAGGCATGTATGGATCAATATTTTTTGCTTTCGTTGTACATATTATGTGTACATATACAAATTTACACACACAACTTGTATATACAACCAACAACTTGTAATTTTGTTAATGAGCATGTGTTCTGTAATGTCCGGTTCACCCTAGGCCATCACAGTTGGACAGTTGCGCCGCGTCAGCTAGGCATAGATTGTATAGACTTATTGCCGCCAGTTAGTCCACACTATGTTAGTCGATTGCCAGTTATCGAGCGATACTGACCAACTATTACTGGCAAGGTGTGAATCGTGCATTAGACTAACATAATTTCTGGTGTATATTTATAAAGCAGGAATAAGAAATGTAACATAGTTTTAATATACTACACAGACAAATTGGGAACCACCTCCTTTTGGAAGTCGCTTAAAAAATACTCTGAATGGGTACAGTCAGCGAAAAAGTCAGGTTTATTATGATCGCTGCACTCCGTTATGTGATACATTGCAAAGCTACTTGTATTATTTGTATTTCTAGGCTGTCATAAAGAACTCCTTAAAATTGCAATGTTTAACTACTCATTAATCGATACATCTAACTAACAGGAGCACAATGCGAACAAGACAATGAATGCGGTGACGAGGAACGGTGCGTGAGCGGGCGCTGCGTGGCGGTATGTGACGAACGAGCCTGCGGCGCGGGCGCTGAATGTCGCGCGCAGGCACACCGCGCTGCGTGCCGCTGTGTGCCACCGCTCCAAGGCGACGCCAACGTAGCCTGCACACCGGGTATGTAAAACAATATTTTTAGACTAATTTAAAGATATC
>NW_013527915.1:5835807-5859987 GCF_000836215.1 Papilio polytes
CCAGGATATATCGGAAACCCAAGAATAGAATGTAACAGTGGTAAGTTTTATCAAATGTAATACAAATAACATAACATAACATTTCAAACCAGAAATTTAATTGCATATCTTATACTTTGTTTACAACAAATCAATATTTCAGAACCACGAAGACCTACTATAGTTGAGTGTTACAAGGACGACGAATGTAGTTCAGAGCAATCGTGTGTTGAACGCACTTGCATCAATCCTTGTATAAACGGATGCGGCGTAGGTGCGCTTTGTCGGGCCATCGACCATAAGCCGCAGTGCTCGTGCCCCCGAGAATACACCGGAGATGCCAACTCACGGTGCATACCACGTAAGTCATTCCAAAACATAACTACTGGCTAAACACATTTACTTTTAGGTTATAACTATTAAACTACACATGCGTAAATTACATACGTCGCTTGGTTATATCTACATATATACTATTATACAATAACATTAAAGTGGAAAGAAATGAATTTTTGGATATATTGAAATAACTCAAAAACTAATAGGCCGATTTCAAAAAATCTTTTACCATTAAAAAGCTATGTTATTTTACTATTTCTATGTGGACAAAGTCGCGTGTATCAGCAATAATTCATAAAATGAATACATTTTCAATTTGATTTCCAGCATCAGACAAATCTGTATTACCAGTGGGCTGCAAAGCAAACTCAGATTGTCCACTATCACAAGCATGCATAAACGGCGCATGCGCCAGTCCATGTGTATGCGGTGACAACGCAGAATGTGACGTCGTAAGGCATCATCCTGTTTGTTACTGCGCACCTGGTTTTTCAGGAAACCCTTACACTGGATGCACTAAAGGTACGTATTTTATTGGGTAAATAAATTACAATAATTGTTAATTATTTCATTGTGTACTAAAACTCATTTTTTTTTACAGTAAGCTGCGTCTCGGATAATGAATGCCCCGACAGTGACACCTGTTACAATGGAGCGTGTGTTAACCCCTGTGTTCTTGAAGCACCGTGTGCCATCTCTGCGGAATGCTACGGACAAGCTCACCGACCCAACTGCCGCTGTCCTCTTAGAACTGTAGGAAATCCTTACGAAAAATGTCAATCAAGCGAGTGTGAGGTCGACACCGACTGCAACGACGATAGTGTTTGCGTGAAAGGAGTTTGTCACGACGCCTGCTCAGTCGAAGGTCGTAATCCTTGCGCCAGCAATGCAGAATGTTACGCACGTAATCACGCGGCGGCATGTAAGTGCCCACCCACACTGCCACTAGGCGATCCTTTGACTTATTGCCAAAGAGTTGTTATCACAGGAGAACCAGAATGCCGCATGGACGGAGACTGTCCTAGTGGCCACGCTTGTCTCAGAGATAAATGTCGCGAAGCTTGTTCCGAACTTAAACCATGCGTCGGCAATTCTCGGTGCTCAGTATCAGACAGCGTGCCATTCCGTACCTTAATATGCCGCTGTCCGGAAGGATACACACCGGATGAAAGAGGTTCATGCAAACCTGCACAACTACCATCCCTCAGTTGCTCATCTGACCAGGACTGTAGCGACAGCGAATCGTGCGTTAACAGAATTTGTCGCAATCCTTGCAGTTGCGGAGATAACGCCGAATGCTTTGTTCGGGATCATAGACCTGTATGTTCGTGTCGTGAAGGCTACGACGGAAATCCATACCTATCATGTCGCATAGTCGGTTGTCGCACTGATAATGAATGTGAATCGCACCAAGCTTGCATCAATAATAACTGTATAAGTCCATGCTTGTCTAACAACACTTGTGGAACGAATGCCGAATGTTACGTAGAAAGAAACCAACCTCTTTGTCGCTGCAGATCAGGATTCGAAGGCGACGCATATACGAATTGCAACCTTGTCGAATGTAGAGCCAACAGTGACTGTCCACAGGACAAACAATGTCACGCGCATAGATGTATCGATCCTTGTCTCTCTGGAAGTATTTGCGGAACGAATGCCATCTGCTTGGTAAGGAACCATCTCGCAGTTTGTAAATGCGACCAAGGTTATACCGGTAGCCCCTATGTCGAATGTCGACGAGAATCTACGCCACTATGCTTTGTAGACGCTGACTGCCCATCAAGACTTGCATGTCTATCTTCTAGATGTGTCAACCCATGCACAGAATTACACCCGTGCGCCACACCTGCGACTTGTGAAGTCTCTCCGACATTACCAGTTCGTACGATGCTCTGCACATGCCCAGTGGGATACGTAAGCAGCGGCGGCGGCCTTTGCCGACCAGCAACAACGATCACCGACAACGTCTGTGTTTTGGATAATAATTGTAGTGCAAATCATGCTTGCGTAAATTCCTTGTGCAAAAATCCATGCTCCTGTGGACCGAACTCCGATTGTAGAATAAAAGATCACAAACCAGTATGCGCTTGTCGACCAGGATTTATTGGCGATGCACGTACCGGTTGTTATGAGATTACCTGTCGCGCCGACAGCCAGTGCGCAGACGACGAGACTTGTATTAATAACCGCTGTATACCAGCGTGTTCGGTCGATGCTAATATCTGCGGTCGCTCGGCGGAGTGTTACGGAACAGAACATCGCGCTTCCTGCCGTTGCAAGGTGGGAACTGTCGGCAATCCATCCATCGCCTGTACTGCTATATCTTGCCGAGCCAATAGTGATTGTCCGGCCGATAAGTCATGTATTAACTCGAAGTGCGTGGAACCATGCTCGGAGACAACTTGCAACGAACCGGCCGAATGTAGAGTGCATCTACACGAAGTGTACTGCGTCTGTCCACCGGGCTATCAGAGTTCAGACGATGGCTGCATGAAAACTGGAGCTCCACAATGCGCCACCGATGTTGACTGCCCATCAGGATTAGCGTGCCTCAACGCCACGTGCGTCAATCCATGCTCGAAAACCACACCATGTGGTGATAACGCCGAATGTCAAGTGATAAATACCCTTCCCGTAAGAACCATGATATGCGCATGCAAACCAGGATACAAAGGAAATGCACTCATCGAATGCATACCATACTTAAGTACGTTATTTATATATCTATTTGGCACTTTCTTTTATAAAGTGATTTCTTAATAAAGTGCGTATTGATATGTTTTTTTATATTTTACAGCACCTACAACAAAATGCGTTGACGGCCAAGGCATAGATAGTAACGGCGACTGTGTACCTTGCAATGCAAACGAAGGTCGAACAGTAGACGGTCGTGGACGTTGTGTGTGCGACTGGGACAAAGGTTACACACCCCGCGGTAACACGTGCGTGGCCATCGGTTGCCGCACGGATGACCAATGCGACGAGCAATCGCGCTGTATCAACGGTGCCTGCGTCCACGCCTGCGAGGCGGAACCCTGCGGCCAGCACACGACTTGCGACGTCATCGGACACCGCTCGCACTGCGCCTGCATTCCCGGCTACATCGGCAACCCAAGGGTTCAATGTTACAACGCAACCACTACTCAAGATAATTACAGAACCGATTTCCCACTTCCAGACATGCAGGTACAGTTAAAAAATTATTGTATAATAAATCGTCTAAGAGCCCTACAGCAAAAACGTAAAAGACGTATATGTTAAAAGAGTATTGTTAATCATAAATAATGCGTATATTTAGGTTCACTGCCTAGCGGATGGAGTTCGAGTCAGTCTTAAGATTAAGGATTTCAACGGGGTGCTGTATGTCAAAGGATACAGTAAGGACGAGAGGTGTAGACTGGTCGTGCACACTCCAGAGAATCAAGAGAGCACCGTCGACTTTACAGTCCACTTCGGTGATTGCGGTTTAGTTCATGTGAACGTGAGTGTTTCTTTTGCATCTATCTTTTTCTATTCAGTTTATAATTAGCCTTTCAGTGGTTGGTACTAATTATTATCTAGAACAAATTGAGTATATTTTTTACAACTCTTAATTTCCAGGGTCTGGCAAGCTTTGTGCTGGTGATGCAGATTCATCCCACTCTGTTAACATCAAACGCTAAGGCGTTCCATATCAAATGCATCTACCAAACGGGCGAACAGAACGTGACGTTGGCGTTTAACGTATCAATGCTGACGACGGCGGGCACGATAGCCAACACGGGGCCGCCGCCCACCTGCTCCATGAGAATTGTATCGAGATCTGGTGACGAAGTCAGCTCTGCCGAAATCGGAGAGAATCTCGTCTTACAAGTGGATGTTCAACCATCAAGTATGTTAATTAATAATTTTACCAAGAAATCTACAAAAGCTGAAAAACTTGTCAAAGCTGGGAATGTGATAACAACATCCAATGTTAACCGCGTCAGGGTAATTCTGGCGCAAACTTCAACCCCTCTAAAGCATTAATATTCGTATAAGACGTCGAGCTTTGACATTGTGATTGTTAACAAAGTGAAATCATTAAACATTTTATAACTAGTTAATATATTGCATTCTGCACAGGTATATATGGTGGGTTTGCACGAAGTTGTATAGCGAAGACGAGTGAAGCATCGACGAACATAGAAAACGAATACACCGTAACGGACGCGGACGGCTGCGCTACGGACGCCGCGATCTTTGGAGAATGGGAAAGAAGCGAGGACGGAAGCGCTTTACGGGCAGCTTTCAACGCGTTTAAGTTCCCAAGTAGCGATAATATTCGATTCCAATGTAATATACGTGTCTGCTTTGGAAAATGTCAACCGGTAAGATCTTTTGTAATTCAATGAAGTTGCAGATTACCTATATCTATTCAACAAAATATTTGTGAACAGCTAAAATACGATTGAATATGAATTCATTCAATTGCATAAGCAAAGGCAAACGTGTAGATATGAACGCAAATATTTTTACCGTGTTTCCAGAACATTCTTTGCATCAAACATGATTGTTATTCATCACTGGAATTAAACATTGTATACACATTTTAGGTTAACTGTCGCGGATACGACGCTTTCGGAAAGCGTAGAAAACGAGAAGTAATCGATCCTAAGAATAGCCTGTACGGAAACGAAGGTCAATTCAGGGAGGAGGTAGTCGTCGAATCGAATCCGATATTGACGCTGGAACGACGCGACCCGTCGCGAGTGGCCCGGCAGCGGGACGCTGGCAGCTCGGGCGGCGCCGGCGGCGCGTCCGGCGGCGAGGTGTGCGTGTCGGCCGCTGGGCTGGCCGTGGCGTTGGCGCTGACGGCTCTGTTGGCGCTGGTGGCAGTAGCCGCGGCCGTGGCGTGCTGGCTGGTGGCGTGGCGCCGCGCGCGGCCGCCGCCAGCGCCGCTGCCGCACCCACCCGACTTCCCGAACCCGCTGTTCCAACGCTGAGCAGCTCGCTAGTCGCGCGCCCCGCTCCTCCGCCGGCGCCGGGCGGTGTCGGCTCTTCCTTCCTCTCGGCTTCAATCTGTGCGCGCCGCCGGAGGACCGCCGGGCGAGGGCGCGGCGAGCGCCTCCCTCGCTCGCGCTCGCTGCGCCCTATCTAGATTTATTTTTATATTTTACTATAACTTTTTAACATAGACTCGCCTCCTTCGAACTTTGTGATATTCATGATATAAATATTCGAAATCACCATACCTTTATGTAATATAACTATTGACTGTAGTTTATAAGCAAATAATATTAATAAATAATAATAATAATAATATTCTGTCGTTTTATTTTTGTGATGCCTTGTTTTTAAATATTTCATTTTAGCCTATACTAGAAAATTGCCTAAAAAAATAAAGTAAAATAACATTTAATCCTTTACAACATTACCACACAGTTTGATATAATAAAAAATAAATAAAACACAGTTATTAAATAATAAAATCGTAATTACAAGAAAAATAACTATTCATAATGAGCGTTGCAATGCTGACCGGATTGGATCTTCGCTCAGCTTTGTATGTCGGGTCTCTACTGAAGCATCGACTTTGTGTTGTTGTGTTGATGACGACACGACATGTTGATCTTCTGTGAGAACCCTGGGGAACTTCCGCGTGCCAGTTGCAGTGGTGGACAGGCAGAAATTATGAATTTACATACCATATGAGTAAAAAATAAAATAAACATAGATTACAAGATTCGTAGCAAGAACAGTAGCAAATTAAACTATTGAAAAACAACGTAGCGTGTTTTTATAAAGTATATAAACATCCTAAACTGAATAATGAAATGCCTCAACATTTTACTGGTTACGCTAAAAAGTATGCTTGTTATCAACAAAGGAAACTACGAGCTCCTAAACTCAGTATCGAGGGGTACTAAATTTCAAATTATACCAAAACAGTCGCTTATCTTTCTACGAAGGTTAAAAAAAGAGCCTGACAAAAAACTGGCAACCGAGTGGTGCGCTCGTCGCCACAATATGGAAGTGCGCAAATTTAACCGGAGCTAAGCTAACGAGTTAACTAAAACCGCGTATGAGGGTTCAGGGCCGCCCGAGGAAGGTGCGCTGTCGGTCCGTCGCAGCCGGCGGCCGGAGCGAGCCGGGCGAGCGGACGCGGCGCACATTACAAGGAAGCGGACCACTGGCAACGACGTGACGTCACCTACTGTTAGAAGACCAGCTGACGCCTTTTACAACGAAAGCGATCTTTGTAAACAGTATAATGGCATCACACTAGAGAATACACTTCCAAACAGTAATGTAGTCCCACTGTATATATACTAAGCAAATGAAAAACTTCAATAGCGTGATTCAGGATTTTTAATACTTTTGTTACGATTTTTATACAATATTTAAAATATTTACGTTTCAAATATTAAGTTTCTTGAAAAATATAAAAAATGAGTTTTTTCCTCGTATTTCATTGAGTTTATGAATATTTCATTTTTAACGTCCTTAGCTCCATCTGTTGTAAACCGAGAACAACTTTTGGAAAAGCCCTTGGAAAAAACAAATTCGTTGAAGTTTCCTAATATTCCAATTAGATGACGCTGAAAGTATTATATGTTACTTTTTTAAAACCTCTATTTAATTTATTTCGCCCTTAAATTTATTCATGACGTGTAATTCAGAAAAATCGATTATAGTGTGTCTAAATAATTTAGATTAGTTTAAAAATTCATTTCAAATTTAGTAGGGATGGTTGTGTAAAATCAGTCATGAGTCTTATCGATTTTTATTCTTATAGAAATTGGAATCGATAGATTTATAGTAATAACTTATGAAATAAAAAAACTGACCATAACAAATAACGAGAGTAAATAGATGTTTATTACTACTACAGTCGTACGTAATTGAATTGGATTTCGCTATTATTTATGTCATCGCTAAATTCTCTACATTATAGTCAACTAGTATTGACTTGATTGAATTATCCTCTAAATTAGTAAATAAGAAAGTAATAATTTTAGTTGAGTTTGATAATTATTTAAACCGAATATCGATAGTTCAAAATTATCGCTATGTGTATCAGTTTCGTCACTACCATACCTATCTATTAAGTATAGCATTTGCCTTCATACAAATTGAATTCGATACTTCATATGCGTCATTTATAAAACTAATCTACCTTATTTAGACAAACTATAAAACTGATTTTTGTAATTTTTCTTAATTTTCACATGAAATAACATTTATATTTATGTGACATATTTGAAAGCTGCGTTTTAAAGGACTGTAGCTTTTAAGTTAGAACAAAGCCATAGTCCCTGATTGTACATAATACAAAAAGCACAAAAGCCGCTAAGGTTTCATTGTAGTCTGGAGTTCATTCAGATTGTAGTCATGTGTTGTCGTTTTATGTTTTCAAGTGGTTTGAATCGTGACCACTTCATTCACCTACCACAGTGGGATAACTCGTTTTCTCTGACCAGGGACTTCTATAATTTCTATCTTTATCCCACGATAATTACAATACTTATATAGACAATCGTTGTAAAACATGCATTCATAATTAAATACTAATAAGATATACACCAGCCAAAATAAACTAAGCGTCCATTGTAATGGAAAGTTTTAAATCACTTTGTAAACCAGCTGTACAATAATTTATGGCAATTTTGTAAACATTTACTGCGTTACATCTTTTAACAGATAATAAGATCAGTTCATTATTATTATATTTTTGCCATAGAATTAAAATTAATAGCATGTTCTGAACCACTATTCATCATCATCTTTCTCCTTATCCTATTCCCGTAGGGTCGGCGCGACAGGTTTTTGTCCTCCATATAACTCTATCATACGTCATCTCAGTCATCATTCCCTTTTTGATCATGTCACCTTTTACGTAATTCATCCATCTTTATGAACCGCTATTTAAATGTGATAATTTATTTATTTAATGCCTTATATTTATTTGTATGCCTATACTAGCTGTTGTTCGAGACTCCGTTCGCGTGGATTTAATAAAAAAAAACAAAAGTGTGACTTCCAGACTATGCTCTAAACCTGTGCCAAATTTCATGGAGATGTGTTCAGCCGCTTAGTCTACAATCGCTAACAAATATCAACCATACATCGTAACTTTCGCATTTATAATATTTATATGATATATGATATGATATACAGCTTTCGCGCACGACTCGAAATAAAAAAACATTGGCAAAATAACCAATTTTTAAAAGTTTCTTTGCCACTCTTGATATCATTCCTATACGTTTAGACAAAACCGCGAAAACCTAGATTCTGAGTCCAGTTTGATGTATAATGCATTAAAAACTTTGTAGAGACATATCCTATTAAATATTTACGCATATATGTATGTATTTCCGCAAATTTATTTTAGGGCAAAGTATATATAACCTACGCCATTTAATATCAACAATATTTATTATTTGCATAAATATTGTATGGATTTTCGCAAAATACATGTCTGGGGCAATAACATATAATGACGTGAAAATTAAAGTGATAATTAGTGTAGAGCGACTTTGCAATTAGCGAATGGTAATGGAGGGGACATGTTTATATATTTATTGAACACGGTACACTAATGTTGTATTTGAATAAAAATCATATTTGCTCGGTGTTCGGTAATCCGTCTCATGGGGGAAAAAATGAAACCAAGTTGCATTATCACAAGATCAAAATATGACATTATGCGGTAAGTAGATTATAATTTACTAGAACTAAATTGTCATTACATTAATGATTCGCAGCCTAAATTTGTAAAAAAAACATGTAACTTTTTAACAAACTTCATTTGTTGTCATTTACTAATTCAATGATACAACGTTTGAGGAATCCTAGCAAACCTCTGAAACATTCTGTTAAAGTGAACTTACGATTTGGCATCATCTTTTCCTCGTTTCACTATTGCTTTTCTAAGAATGGAATTATTCCACCGAAAAAAATATAGTTAGCAATCTCAAAGTCTTTGAGTACCATAAACATTGGATAGCTTGATTTTCGTGTAACATTCATCATGTCATAGGATTTTTTGGTAACAATTAATTTGGAAACATCATGCTGGTGTGTTGTGATGCCAGATTTCTTTTAACAGTGAGTTCACATGCAATATGTGAACACCATTGAACGGTTATACTTATATGTATTATATTAAGTATGTATAACGTTCGTCGCAGGCGCAGAGCAACGTATCGCGGTCACCGCGGCGCATGCGCACCGCATACCCCCCTTCCTGTGCTCTCCCCACTCCGCACCAACAGTCACACTTTGTTTACCAATTGCTGCGATTGACGAGATAGTCGGTCGGTCGGCCATACCGACGTCGCTCGCTTGCGTCCGTTTTTTATTCGCCAGTCGCTAGTCGGTCGCGACGACCGCGACATCAATCGGCGCGTTATGACCCTGTGACGAGATAGCATGAGTAAAGCCGATACCTCGGCGGAAGCCGCCTTGTCGAGCGTGGCCGTCCACGTAGATCAGTACAATGAGCCGGACGAGGAGCACTCCAAGCTGCTCGAGCCGCAGTCGCTCACACCGACCGTGACGCCATCTGGACAAATACGTAAAGTTAAGAGCTTCACCGATACACACAAAATCCGTGATGTGAGTACCGCTTCTGGTGCGGCGTCCGCGCGCTGTCTGCGCCCCTATGAACAAGTGACTCCGTATCCAGAAGGTTCTGAAAGTGGGACCAATCAATATGGAGCACCCTCCGTACGATCTCTCGCGTCCATCGGCATGGGATGCACAGACGGACGTAAAATGGTCATCAGAAGAGTGCCAACGTCCCCCACGGAGTTGTTCCACTTAGTACGTCCTCCTACGTGAGTAGTTGCGCGGATATTACATATTACACGTTGCTATTATTATTCAATTGTCTTAACCAACAAGTGTCTTCCCCGCATTCTGAACCAGACGTTAGTTCAAGACAAATATTCTTGCACGGTTTCACATGTAGACCATGTGCTTCCACCATTTTAGGTATAATAATCTTAAATCTATTGTGTCGTACGTAAATCGAATTCAGTGAATTGCAAGTTTGCATAACATAACCTAAAACTACTTGCGTATTAAGGCTACAAAAATAAACGAAAGACAATTTTAAGGTTATCCTCTTAACACAGTATTTTGTTCACAAAACACATTATACACAATTGTAAACAACCACTATTTTCTGAGATAAAAAATGTTATTTAGGTAGGTCGTTCATTGTAAAAATCGTTAATGTTTTACCTCATGAACTGAATGAATGATAGCAAAAATATCTTTACAATCGTATTAATGAATAACGAAACAATCAGTTAAGCGGTAAATCGCTATTGTAAATCTAAGCAATGTACCTACATAACACAATTTTAAAACAAATCGAATGGTCAGCCTTGAAAAAACTCGATCGCTTGTAACATGATCGATATGAGATAATAAATATTAGAACTCATAGTATATAGTAAAATTATACTTATCTTTTCAATGTTTGATTAGGTACCTACGTAATTGGAAAAATAATTGATTCAATTTAAAAAGCAAATGTTCAATTTAAAATTTAATGTTAAAAACGTATGTAACAATAAAGGGAATGTATGTATAGCTATAAGATATCAAAATTGCAAGAAAGTGTATTTAGTTGGTACATTTATAATTTAACTGGGGTTCTCCAATTTTACTCATTAACTTTGTGTCTAACTCGTCCATTTGTTCCCGCAATTTCCTTAAAAAACGGTTCAGTTTTCGCTTTTCGGTTTTGCTCATTCAACGATGTTACATTTGCATCCAAAACAGATTAGTTTTTTTAATATGTTATATTATAAAAAATGTTTCAAGAAGATAATGGCGCTTGCGAGTTGAAATGCAGCCAGTTTTTTTAACCCCTTTGTAAAATGGAATTGTTCAAGAGTCTGTCGTGCTCGTGACAAAGGATGAGTAAATTTGCCAGCAGATCAAACAGGATGAGGGTCTGTTCGGGCGTTGCTATTCATACTTCATCTTAACGATCTTAACTGTCCATGAATGTTCTAATGTATTATTTTGAATATTATTTCACATAGAAGACATTGCCATTTATTCCATCTTTGATTTATTCTTGTTAAATAGGTATTTAAGCAGTTTCTTCATGTGGAATCATTAAACAATATAAACATTATGGGACTCTCTTAGTTAGTATAAAATAAGTCAGTACTTAAGTCTTTCGACGTGCAAGCATACTCAATCAGAAACACGGAAAACTCATTCCAAGAAAGACGTGAATGATGTTTTGTAATTTATTCAAACGATAATTGCACTTTACTTTTACTTACTTTAATAATCAAAGTCTAGATATCTTTTGTAATTTAATTAGCTTAGTATTTAGTCATAACTACCGTACCTACATGATAAATGAAGTTTCAAATGGCAGTAACACTCTTCACTTAGATGTTCTCTTTATCTGCAGTTCATATTACAACGTATGTGCGTGATCAGAACGACGAAAAAATTCCCACACTAAATGCATTTTGTATTAAGGCTAGTAAAGGGTAAGAGGCTTGCTAATGTTGGCTCTATCATACTGTACAAGGATATAGGAAATGTATGCGCTATTACGGGAGCATATTTTTTTTATACCCGCCGGGTCAAATAACGTTTCAGTCTATAAAGTGTTGATACGCTTATAGTCAAATGGAATGGAATGGATTTAAGAATTGGACTCCTATCGACTACCAGCATTTATCAACCTAACGTTACCAAGGAACAGATAAGGATACCTCCATAAGGAAAAAGATTAACTTCTATAGGTTAAAACGCTAATAACTTCTAAACCACTTTGTATTCTATGTGATCACGCTTTAAACTCATCTATTCAATGCAGTGCATTCTATAACAGAGGACCGATGCTTAACCACTATACTGGTTATGTTATCGTTTAACTATACTTAGATCGTATTCATATGTAAGAAGTCATGTGAATATCATAAGTCTTTGTCGAGACTGGACATATACTTCATTGTAAACTGGTTATTAGTAGGTACTCCGACGCTATCCACGATTTTTCTTGATACATGCAATGTGTCTTATAATATCATCTGTTTCCACTACGTTTTCTGGTACAGAAATTATTTTTCGAAGATAGTAATTTTTATGCGAATATTCAATACTTGTGATTCCATAGATGATGATGATGCATACATCTCGCACTGAAATTTACTAAAAGGCGCTATACAACATTATGATCTAACAATATTTACGTACTTTAAAACTATTATTAAAACAATTTCTGTTCAGAAAAACCTATTGCATAATTGTTAAGTTTTACTAAAATATAATTTTAAAAACATATATCGAAATATGCACATGGAAGCGTTAACGTTGTTTTGTTTCTATTTTTAATATAATAAGCTGTTAATAACAGATTGCCCTCGCTTGTTTGCTCACTAAGCTGTTGTTAGTTACGAAACAAACTAATATTTCATTTCTTCGTTATTAACAGTCATTTCATATACTGGTATAATTAACCCATTGGTAGAAATTTTAAATTGACAATAGTACAAAATTTTAAACACACGAATTAACAAAATGAGTAGCGATGGCTAGACTAGCCTTGTGCCAGATCACTTGTCCTAATTAGTTTTTATATTTCTGGATACTTGCATAAAAAAATAAGCGATGTTCGTCCGAAGACGGGTGAGCTCTACTTTATAGCATTGTAAAGTAATTGTTCACTGAAATTACACTGAAACAAATATACCGAGATATAAATATCAAGCCGTACATTACTAAGTACTATACGATATAATTATTTAAATGTAACATTTCCAATTATGCTTTTTCGGCTAACAATCACGTCGATAAAACGTACACTATTACCTTGTTATGAAGTTTTTAACGCACTAGTGAGAAGTAATTTACAACAACGCCAGTTTACATCTAGTTAAAGATTTAATAAGGGGATATATTGAATTAATTTATAGATTTTCTCGGAAATACGCCATTAATCAATTGACATTTATTTTGTCTGTTATTAGATATCCTTTGTTGGAATTAATATATTGAGTTGTCAAATTTATGAAATAGATAATTTCAAGTCATTAATTACTATAATGTTGACTTTAAGATCAGTATTTACTATATATATAAATCAAAGAAACTTTTTAAATAGCTACACATAAGTCTATTGCAATAATTGTCACTAATGAGCCTAACTTAAATCAAACTTATGATGTTTTACTAGTTTGAAACAATCTACTACCCACAAACGTTTTATACGAATTTATTATAGACAGCTATACTTTTCTATAAATATAACTCAAGTATCAGAATGTTTCACGCATGTCATGCAATTTCGCTGACGAGAATGCAATGGGATTTAGATGTATCAATTGTGAAACGATAAACACACAATTCTTAGGCAATCCTTAAATCCTGGCTTAGTTGTGGGATATTTGGCCGACTTGACCTTGACGGTGCCGGCCGATAGCGCTGCATGTCTTTATCTGCTCCCGCGTATCACAATCCAGATACACAATTGATCGTGCGCGAGCTCTTATCGCTGCCTATTTGATAATGATTTTAAAAAACGTTTACGTACTTACCCGTTGACAGGTAAGGATTACCAGCCGTCCCAATAGTACCAAAACATTTATTTACCTGCACGACGAGATAGGAAATAGTCCACATATCTCCATTCTAATCATAATAGACGAGAAATTCAAGCATTAAATCTTGATTGGTTTTATCAACGATGTCTCTAGGTGAAAATATAACCGAATTAGGTTTTGATAGACTTTGTTGGTTACAGCACTCCTAAAATCCAATAAGACATTACATTTTATGTATGTAGTTAAGTTGTAAAGATACTGAATCTTACATTTACCGTGAAATATACAAACCAAACTTCTTAAGTTCTACGTTGCATTCTTCAACGCATATCAAATATAATCAAATATATACAATATATTGTGTACAATAGAAGCAATCATCAAAGCAATAGTTAACAACCAACTATATGTTTGATCCCTCTAAAGAACTAACAAAGAACAATGCCTTAAAGAAGAAAAGAAGAAAACAATCGAGAAACAATTTGAATTTCCTGTTACCTGACAAGAAACAAACTCAACAAGTTCTGATTTTACATGGTTCATAGAATGTATAAATACGTGATGCCACTCCTCTTAGTTTTATTTAAACAAACATCAAATTCAAGGCGAGCGACAAGCATATGCAAAAAAATATTTAAAGCGGATAAATTATTACAGTGTAATGCCTTCTATTGTATTAAAACCTTTAAAATAATTACTTAGGAAATAAAAAAATTCAATAAGTGAAGCAAACATGCACATACCTTTATTTATTAAACTAACGTAAAACGAGAATCGCTGCAGTCAAATACAATGCAAACATACTAAATAAACATCGAGCTAGACGAAGCAGTCATCAAGAACGATAGACATTAATCTGCTAAGCTTTACGACCTTCCTTTAATCTAAAACATGTAACGGACATCCATCTTAATCCAAACAACTTTCAGTGCTTATCAAAGCCTATTTGCGTATATACGTATAATGGCGGAATTTTACAGCATATTGATTACGTAATTCCCATAATCTACAACTGCTCTTTACTTTTTATAGGATAGAACACTTATTAGAGACATACTTGAATTACCCCAGTTTTCGTAAGATAACTATAACTAGCAATAACACTATAGCTCTAGGTTTCAGAGCTCAATATTAATTAAGTTAATCTTAACCATAATCGAAGTTAGTCATCGTAGGCGCCATTGAATTGCCTATTTAAATGTATTCATCCATTTCGTAGTAATATGGGCAATTTCGAAAGGTAGGGATTACCATTTAGCGAATTCCTTTTTTTATATAATATAAGGAAACGAGCAAGCGGCCACCTAAATCCACCGAAATGGAAAGCGACCGCCGCCCATAAACACCCGCAATTGCAGATGCGTTGCCTACCCTTGATTGACAGAGGAGGAGACGCACATAAAGAGGACATTTCCCCTTCCTATGCGTCTCGTCCACCATCAAGTCCACTTTTCCTTCCCATCCTTTCCAGTTAAGAACAGGGTGGAAAGGGAAAGGGACTAAAATTAGGCCTCCGGCACCACACTCATCAGACAAAAGGCGGAATTGTTCCCACCTCACGCCTGTTTTCTGTGTGGTCGTGGTATTTCACCGGGTGAGTCGACCCATTCGTGCGAAGATGTTAAAGAGAGCTCTACCACTGTCAATTCGCAACTCTTAAACTTTTATATTCATAGACTTCCATGTAGGTTTGTATACTTCATCGGTTAAAAACACTCCTTATATTACTAATTTGATTAATGTAACTTATTCTGAGACCTACTCGTAACCATTTCGCTAATATTTCTATTCAAACGTTTTTGCATTTGTTAAATTTTTTTTTGTAATTATTATCAATCAGTGAGTGACATCATTCTCAATGATTGGAGCTATCGATCGCTTACTTTTTCATTGTCAAAAAAAAATTATAACATACCACTATATCTGAAACTAGACTTACAAGTTAAATGAAAAATTTCCCAGCAATACAGAATAGTTACCAAATTTTACATTACTAAGTACTTATTTCTTGTTTAATGTTTTTTGTAGATTTCGCTATGATTTATGGCCCTACATTTCCTTCGAACATCATGTATAAAATCTGGACCTAATTTTATCTACGATAACAAAAGAAATCAAGGTCTAGATAGAATCAATGAAAGTCGTTTGGACTTGTTGCTGGAATAAGACAAGAGCCTGGTTTAAACTATAAACGTACTAAAGTGTAATGAAATATAATTTTTATTATTAATTCGCATTTACTTATATTATTGTTCCAGTTAGTATCTGATAAATCTTGACAGCTCAGCCATGATATTATATTTTCTAATCTTCCATGAAAACGTCAACCACTTAATATTATTTCAAACATTTGCACTTGAATTTTAACGATATCGCGTTATCTCCCAATTTAAATAAGATAAACAAATGTCAACATAACGTACATTTTTATACTAACAATAAATTTAAAATTGCAACAAAGTTGAGCTCGATTACCGTGGGTTTCCACTGCCCACTTATGGTGTAGTTGCCCTCAAGTTACAGTACCTCAGACCACGATACGTGCACTGTAACAAAATATCGTTATGTCCCTTTTCTTAAAAAATCAGATATGTTTTGTATGTTTAGGCAATAACATGAACACCGTAATTAACTTCAACACTCAGGCTACTAACTCTCGCCAGAATGGCGCGCTATTCTAATACATGGGAATGACATTGACAGATGTCAGATAGAACGGGATGCCAATGATCTAGTATTGCCTCGTTCTACTGCGTGGTACCGATTATCTTCTTAACAGTATGAAGCACGATTAGATACAAATATCATAATCCGTACGAATTAACTTAAAACTCCTCTGAACCGCGACTCTATTCCCGACGCCCGTCTTCCGGACTGGTCATACGCTCAGTACAGTTTGATATTTTTTGGGAAAGGCATTAGTATATTATAGTACTAATTCTCCTTCACCCGTTCCAAGAACATTTTATTTACACAACCCACATTCAAAATGATGTCATCGGCCAGGTCTCAACTTAATTCGTACGGGTTTGTAGTACGACAAAGCTTAAACGAAGTTACCAAGTTACGACCGGTCATGGATCGCTGAGCAGTTTATCACTGAGTTACGGCGTACGTAACGGTTTTCACACGATTACACAGAATATCTTTCATTGCAAAAAAAAATTCAAATCATTTTGTTAACCATTTTTTCATATTGATAACGCCTAGTGTTTATATCAGACATACGTAGATCTAAAGGTATTTATGCTTGGCTTTTGTTCAATATCCATTTTGTTCTAAATTGAAAATAATGGCTTTATTCAAACTCGATTTGATTGATTTTTATCAATATAATAATGTTTTGATGTCAAATACGATATTTAATACCTTTAAATGGATCAATGTACTAATACTAAATAATAAAATAAATCGCATCATAAAAATGCGATAGACTTGGTCTAATGATCCACAAAAATCAAGATAATCTATCAAATCGATTGCCTACTTTGTATCTGATATGACGTACTTTGAAATTAAAACCTAATGACGTTAAAAAGTATACCCTTTAAACAGTTACATGAAAAACGAGGTTTAAACAATAAAGAAGTATAGCTATATCTAAAAAATAAAGAAATAAAAACGAAAAATAGATAATTTCTTCCAGAAGGTTACTTATCTTTTTCCTTGCGTGCTAAGTTATGCCACTCTCCCTACTGTCACCTAAAGTCATTTTATAGGTATTGTACTCTACACTTTCGTTCTAATAAGAGCAACTTTTTTTCCTATAATTCTTAGTTTAAGATTACTATGTTTAATACTAATCGGACACACAATCTAAACTCGAGGTAACACGAGCTCGTTATAGGAGCGTAATGCCGACACTAGATATTCCTGTTATTAATATTTCCAAACAATTTGCAGACCTCCTGATGAGGATACTGCGTCGCACGAGAGCGACTGCGACGAGGAGGAGGAGGATGACGAGACGGTGCACTTGAAGCCGCGCCGACCCTTCTGGGCCAACAAGATACAGTTCGTGCTAGCCTGCGTCGGGTACTCCGTCGGCCTAGGAAATGTATGGCGCTTCCCATATCTTTGCTACAAAAGTGGTGGTGGTAAGATATATGAATTAATGAACTTCTAATTACAGATTTTAAAATTATATTAGTAAACTAGCGAACCGTCTAAACTTCGTCTGCGTGGCAAAGAATATTATATCATATTTAGATGGAATAAAATATTGCCTATAAACAGTGATAATGTAGCTTTTTAACGACGATAGAATTTTTAAAATAAAATACATTAGTGTCGGAGTCTATTAAATGCCTGTTTCTGTCTGCATCTAACTTTTATTCGATCTCTAAGTGTAGTTGTTAATTAAAATTTGTTCAAAGCTTGATTATTGTAACAACATTTTAGCTTAGGTTATGTTAATGAAAAAATATAACATTTAGTGGTTTGTATGTGTTATGTCATTCACGATAAAGATAAATGTGATTATTGTTTTAATCACTAATTAGGTTTTATGATACAAAGGATTATAAAATGTCTTAGGAAAAATGTTTAAGGATCTTTTATAAAGTTTACAAACAAGATTGTGTAAGATAGAGCTAAAAGTATGGTCGTTTTAAATCCAGTTTATAATTCGTAAATGACAAATATAATAATGTAAGTTTGCAATGCAATTTGTGACATCTACCAAAGTAGAATGCATTTGCGAAGGAGTGGGTTAATAGACTAGTGGACTTTTATTTCCTAGCCATTTCTGTGAATTGTCATTTGAAATTATACATGTAGGTCGTAAATTCATAACAATATACATGTATGCTAAATTATAGCACTTATAGGGGAGGTTTGCTTTACAATATACTAGCTGTTTTTCAAGATTTAGTCCGCGTGAAATTTAAAAAAAATAATAAAAAGGTAGCCTATGTTACTCACTAATCATTTTAGAGTTTAAATACATATAAAAATACGGATCGTTCCTTTATAATATTAGTATAGATTATCCTAAGTCTGACTCTGCATGGACACCTCTTGGCTCTTTTGATTTCGTAAAATGTTTAATACTTTAGATCTAATTGTTAGATTGTCACATAGTTTCCATACGTGACGGCTTACTTAATGAACATGTAACGTTCAATCAATAACTGTCAACTCAGCGGCCACACCTACAATTTAGTGATAGTGTCGTGACAAATAAATTCACAACAATTAGTATTCAGATCATAACAAAATATATTTACGTAGTTTTGCGTGAATGTGATACATAATTTGACACGACTTGACGGAATTCGCTAATATGTTGATAGCGAATACAAGTGTTCTTATTAAATCGTGACTACATTATAAGGCGTACGTACAGAACTACCTATATATGTTAATCAGTGTTACATATTGTCAACAAAAGCCTACCTCACAAACTGAAGTAAATAGCCTGAGATCTATTTTTAACAGCCCTATACATCGGTTAGGTAAAATAATTGTTACTTAAAAATGTATAATTTATTTAGATAAATAAATATTTTTGCTCTTTATTAGCTGATCCCCTGCGGCTTCATCCGCATAAAATTATAAAAATTTTATATTATAGTTTACGTTTGTCAAATTATCAATAGCAAATGTCAAAATGACATGACTTGACAAACCATGGTAACTCTGCTTTCTTAATGTTGGTAGCTTGTAATTTATGGTTCCTTTCCTACATGAAGGTTTTTTCCAATTCATGTATCCCCCAAGTCTTATAGCGTAAAAAGTGTATAACATTTTATTAAAGAAAGTATTATTCAAAATATGCTACGATTGCTGACACCCTTTGCTACGCCAGTGTGTGTTTACGCTTCATTATATTAGTATAGATTTCTGTACTATATACATATTTATAACACACGGCATTAACTAGGCGGCTGATAATAAATATAACTAGCATATTCCGCATCGATAGCATTTTATCAATTATATTATATACCAAACATGGCGATGATAAACGTGAAACTGTAAATAATACTTTGAAATAAACCGGTATTATATCTACTCGTATTTTGCAAAAACTTATTTTGCACACTTCACTATAGACTCCGTTATAGTTATTCACTGTCCTGTTATATAAAATAACCCAAATGTAACGTTAATATTGTTCAATTATTTAAACTCTACATATTCTCGAAACCGAATTAACAAAATCCTTGATAACATTCAAACATTCTTAATATAAAGTACTTAGGACAAATTAATTTGACATTTTGCTACGAATTGTAGCTACTGTCGACTCGCTGAAACTATAGAACTGTCCGCTCGATGTCGATGCAAAGATCAGAGAGAAGTAGTCGATGGCATCTGCAAGCGATACGTCACGCCGCCGCCGCGCTCGCCTCCACTCGAGATATCAAATGATTTATTGCTTTGATTTGTTGATACGTCATTAATTTAAATACACAAATATAGAAATGGCACCGATAGCGACGGTAACGTTGCCTCTTATCGCGAAAGTATTTTAAAACCATAGATACTCAGGAAATCTTTGCGATTAACGATAATAAAAGTTGCAAAATCCATTGATTGGAAGTCACGCGCTATGACTAACATCTCTGAGAATATGATGGCGTTGGATTTATTCACGATATGTCCTAAGCCAATAATTCATGTATACTTCCTACGCAAATCCGGATGTCCGATGACGTTTAATAATACTACAAATAAGGCATTATTCATTCATTGTCTAAAATGAGTTCGTTAAAATACGTATTAGTCATTTCAGAAATAACAAAAGCAAATTGTACCTATTACGTATTTATGAGTAAAACCGCCAAAGATATGTTACGATTAGATTAAAGAATAACACGTTATCGATTGTGGTATTTTTTTCTATATTCTAACCACACATTCAAAGTTATGCAAAAAGAATATTGCACACGTTCCATATCATGCCGTCTCTGTCTTCCATATTCAAATATCACCTTTCTCACAAGGCACAAGTAACAAACATAACGGCGAATCACAAAGCGTCTCGAATGACTGAAACACGGGCCTAAATAATCTATTTAGCAAACGCCGGCTTAATTACGGCAGTTCTTGTAGGTCAATTCGATGATACGAAGGATACAATTGGTCTTGTAATTACGCCATTACAACGATCAAGAGCAATGTCATATTTTACTTGTAGTACAGTCATACGCAGCTGTTATATACAAGACAAACTAAAACGACATCACAATAATAATAATACAGAAAATTAAAACGAAAAGTTAACTAAAGAATCCGGTACTGTATCTATGGATATTTCTGGTCTCGTGTCCGTTGCCCTAAAAACCGGAATACAGAAATACACACTGATGTATATCCTTCCAAACGAACTATTCGAAATAGTTTCTTAAAACTGTTTTTAATGTTGTATGACTGGGACAAATCAATTTATATCAGTAAAGTGTTGTAATGAAAGTTTATTGCCGTTATTACGTATAATTGAAAGTATTAATCATTGTATTTCAGGTGCTTTCCTGATACCTTATTTCATAATACTGTTAATATGCGGCGTGCCCATGCTGTTCATGGAGCTAGCCGTGGGCCAGTACACGGCGCACGGCCCCATCGGCGCATTGTCACAAATATGTCCACTGTTTAAAGGTAATTTACTTGTAAAACCGTCTATCACTTATCATACCAAGCCCAATTCTTAGTATTTATTGTAAGTAATAAAATAATTAAAGATAACCCAGCGACTGTGTGATATTTAAAAATAAAATAATTATTATTCAGGAACTGCAAAGAACGCAATTGATTAATTCAATTTCGAAGAGTAATCGTATCCTGGTTGCATTAGCATTTATATCTTGATATGAAATCATTTTTCAAAATGGGTTTTTACATGTTATGATTATGATGGATGCAATACAAATGATACTCTAATGCATTTAAATAAACATTTGTGCTTGGAAATGTAATTTTGTGTCCAAAAGTAACGTTCAATAACTTTCAGGTGCCGGACTGGCTAGCGTGGTGATCTCCTTTCTTATGTCCACGTACTACGCGGTAATAATAGCATGGGCTATCTACTATTTCTTCACGTCGTTCAAATCTGAAGTGCCGTGGGCGAGCTGTTCCAACCGATGGAACACAGCGCAATGTTGGGTGCCCTTCCATAACCACACCAAACCCAACGGATCTCAAACGCCTACCGAGCAATTCTTCGAGTAAGTTTTTTTCATATCTATACGACTCTAATTTAATTTAGAAAAGTAGTTTAAATCAGTAGTCTGCGCAAAGTTCTTGTTACTTGGTACTGTTATGATTTTTACTGCTTATTTTTGTTTAATGCTTTCCGGACTACGGAGGCTACTACACTGTACGATGAATATAACATGGTGAGGACTAAAGATTATGAGACGGAAACGAGATTAGCCATCTTGTTTTCTGATAAGAATCACAATCGCTGCACATTTTATTACTATTTGAAAATTATTTACATTCATTTCATTCAAATTATTTTCCAGAAAAAAAGTTTTAAACATTAGCGACGGCATCGAATTTCCCGGTGGAATGCGATGGGAACTGGCAGCGTGTTTAGTTTGCGCGTGGGTGCTCGTGTACTTCGCACTTTGGAAAAGTATCAAATCATCTGCGAAAGTACGTTACATAACCACGACACTGCCGTTCCTTTTGATCATCGTGTTCCTCGGACGATCCTTAACTTTGGACGGAGCGGATAAAGGGCTAAGGTTCTTCTTCAAGCCGAACTGGGAACTTCTCAAGCAGTCTAGGCCCTGGGTGAATGCAGCTTCGCAGATATTTAATTCAATAGGCATCGCCTTTGGCTCTATGATAATGTTCGCATCGTACAATCGCTTCGACAACAATTTTCTGCACGATACTGTGGCCGTGTCGCTGGTGAACGCAGTCACCAGTCTTATTGTGGGCATATTCACGTTCGCCACTATTGGAAATATTGCATTCGAGCAGAATACTAGTGTAAAAGATGTCATTGCTGATAGTAAGTATTAATCATGGTACAAAAGTATGTAATTAAGTTCACCTTTAAACGCTTTTATTTAATTACCTCTTATTTGTTTCAGGCCCTGGTCTATTATTCGTGGTATATCCACAAGCTATAGCTAAAATGCCAGCATCTCAATTATGGGCCGTTCTATTCTTCTTCATGTTCCTGTGTCTAGGTCTCAACAGTCAGGTAATCATTTACTTTTTGTCCCATATTTAGATATTCTCTTTGTGCTGTTAATTACGTTTTTACTTAATTTCAGTTTGCAATAGTCGAAGTGGTGGTGACGTCGATACAAGATGGCTTCCCCGATATGATACGAAAGAGACTGGTGTATCACGAACTGCTAGTTCTTTGCGTGTGCATGGTCTCCTTGGTATTCGGTATACCGCACATAATACGGAGCGGTATATACGTATTCCAACTGATGGACTACTACGCCGCTTCGCTCAGTATAACTTATCTGGCGTTCTTCGAAGTGGTCGCCATTGCTTGGTTCTACGGTGTGGGTAGACTTTCGAGGAACATTAAGCAGATGACAGGTAAATTAAATTGATTTTAATCTCCTTCTTATTTATTAGCTCTATATTCATGCGAGAATATCTTAAAATTGTACATTTATTCGCCAAAAAGTTTTAGCCCACAATTTAGTTTGATAGGTATTTAAATTCATCAAAATTATACCTATAGTGGTAAATCATAATTAACAATTAACAGTTATGACCGCTGCACACCTAAAACGCAAACCTTATACGTTTAGTACTGAATCTAGCAGGATTATGTTTTTATCAGGACGATGAAAAAAGTACTCAGAAAAATTGCTTAAGTCTTTTTATCAGGGCTTAGTATAAGCTTAAAATATTTTCCAACACAATTCAAAATGCAATGAAAACAAGTTTTTTCTCGTTTTATTTGGTAATACCTATGTCGTTTACTATTTAAATTGTATGTTATAAATCAACAGGGAACATTTTAATTTAGTTTTATTTAGTTTCGGATTAAAAACGTGTTTACGTACATATTGTCTCCATTGTTCGTCACACGGCTTTGTTTGAGTACACAATTTATATCGGACATCCGCTTTAAACAAATAAAAAAAATATCAACTTATCTTCTACAGTCGTATTGTTAGAGCTATCTCCTTATCACGACGCTCATCGTTTATTACGGACAATTTCACGAAACGGAACGAAATTCTATGGATAATTAAAATAAATTCATTGATCTACGAGTACCTTATCATAAATATTCATTGTTATTTCTCATCCAATACCAATCGATACTTTATCGTTTAACTCTTTTAAGGAGGACTATTACTAACGTTAACTACAGCCACCTCCT
>NW_013527915.1:5860025-5866969 GCF_000836215.1 Papilio polytes
AATTAAAAAAAACGGAATTGATGCTAAAGTTATGATCAAAGGGTCAATAACGACGCGAAAGGCAAAGTCTTTGTTTGCCAACTGAAAAGCCCGGGTTCCGAAGTCTGAAAACGTCCCTCGCCCGGCTCCTATGCACAATTCATTTTACATAAGTTATTGTTGGCAGGTCGATGTCCATCTCTGTACTTCCGCTTTTGCTGGCTGGTGGCTTCGCCGGCACTACTGCTGGCGCTGTGGGTGGCCAGCCTGGTTGACTACACACCACCTAGCTACCGCCAGTACCCGTACCCAGCGTGGGCGCAGGTTCTCGGCTGGACAATAGCCTCGCTCTCCTTGCTTTGCATTCCGGTCTACGCGGTCGTCGTCATCGTTAGATCTCCCGGCAACACTTGGAGAGAAGTACGTATCTTTTGTTTAAAAAAGAAGTAATTTAACCCTGGTGTTCCACAGATAAAACACCAGTGATTTTTTTTACTTTTACCACTTTTTTTGTAATGGAAGATGTTTGATGTTTTCTATTGACTGATTATTGTTTGTTATATTAATTTAACATTGTTATAATATGTTTTCAGAAATTCCGAAACTCAATACGGCCGACGTTTATATGCGACTGCGGCATCAACGGTTGTGACATTTGCTGTTCGGACTCGGAGCCGCCTGACGACAAAACAACAATCAACTAGTCCATTATTTACACAATTTATTTTTAGTGTTTAGCTATAATAACATACTCGCTATACATAACTTCTGAGAGAGTACTCACCTTCCCACTTAGCGATATCAAAAGCAAACAAGACAAAAAGATAATAAGACGAGACATTCTTCCATCATAATTATCATTAATTTACAAACAAACGTACTCGACCTAAAATTTATGTTCTTGTAATAGTAACATAGTTTTCTATACTCGAATTCAATGGGTTATAGATATCTGAAGTACAAACAGATCTGTTGATCACGCGGGGGGCTTGTGCTAGTTATGTAATGAACTTGAAGGCCGGCGAATAGAATGTGAACAATATTTTACTATGTAGAATTAGGTATACAAAACTATAGTAATGTCAGATAATCAAGGCGATACAAGGAAAGGACAAAACCGATATCGATACTACGTATTTTAGATTAAGTGCAAATACCAGTGACGATGAAAAACATAGTTTATAATTTATTGTATTGTAAGTTTAACTTACCAATCCTTAGCAACGTTACCATTTAAACTCGCAATTATAATAACTCTTCCAGTGAAAATACCAATAAAAATATTACACTAAGGAATGTTTCCTGAATAAAATGAAAACATGAAATTACGTCGTCAGAAATAAACGATAGTTATATAATAGATTACCTTATTTATTAGTGCAAATTCGTAATTTTATCAAAATACCTGAAAAATGTAACAAAAATAACATTTGAAGTCTATTTTTTTTAATAATGCCCATTTCATTTGTTTCAGAAACAAATTATTTTTACATTTCATTCGTAATTCTCATTAGAAAACTGCCAATTTACATTAAAAAAAATATTAAATATCTGTGATGAAAACATTCCATTACGATTGCGTTTATATACGAATAGTTTTATTAATAGTAAATAGGTATTTATTCTCGTAAACTGCACACATTACTAGGTGTATTTTTAACCTCAGCTGGTATTCCAGCACTTGTGGTTACATAGTATTGTTTTAACTGTGCTGGCTTACTGTGCCAAACTCCTGAAAGATTTGTAAACACAATATATGGGATACCGCACAATGTCATTGGAAAAATAACATCAATGTTGTTTCACATGTGTATTGCCAGAAACAATGTTTAGTTTTTGTTAAATCAATTTATATTTAATTCTTATATATTATTGTTGTTACTTTTACTTGAATACATTGTCTGTGTGACTAAATTTAATCATATTAGTTTGTTCCTTTCAACTATTTGATATTAAAAGTACAGTTACGATTAAAGAAAATATTAACTATATAAAACTACCAATTGAAGATATTTAATCTAGTTAGTGTAAATATTTCGAACATGTAAATACGAAAGTGTGAAACTGATTGGAATCTAAGAATAATAAAGAACTTAAATAATCATAAATGTTTTATTCACCTTTATTGCTTTTGATAATTTTTAAGTGGAAAAATCCACTTTAAAGACGAAATGAAACTATCTTTGTCTCATTCTCTACCTGCACATATACATAATATCCAATAATAATAAATGTAAACTTATTTGTGATTAAATCTATCAAATATTATAAAGCTTTTCCTACATAGCAGTAAATATATTAATAGTATATTATATTGAAATAGTATTAGAACTATTTAAAGCATAGTCAAGGCATTTGTCCACAACTTATTTATACTAAAAGTTACCTTTGTCATATTGTGAAAAAATATAGAATACTTTCCTTTCAACTCATTAATGTAATAAAATGGGATTGGCAGCAGGCCGGGGAATTTTATTTTGGCTAGTTTCAAAAATCATGTTTTTTTAACTTCTTTATTATAACTGTACTGCAACATTCTTTGTCTCAATATGAGTAAGGTACAATTAAAAATATTAATACAACAAACTAGTCTCCTTAAGATGTTTAATCACGTTTTTTTCTTTTTCCTTTTATGATTGAGTGATGCTTTTTCTATTTCTTCTTCATCCTCATTTTCGCTGTTTGAATCTTCAACACCTTCTTCTGGAAATATTAAGATAACAATGACAACCTATGGTATATAATTACAAAGGTTTATACAATTTTTCCTTAACCTTATTTTATATTGAGTTGTTAACAATAAAAATAATATTTTGGGTGTACAATAATTTTGACAAGTAATAATGTAAAATATGATTCATATAAAAATAAGTTCTTATCTCTAAAATCATCCTTTTTCTTAAATTAACGTTTCTTTATTGGTCTTCGTTTAATTTCTTGATTTAAAATTCTATAACAGTTTCAGCTGTAAAAAATATTAAATTCATTAGTTTAGTAAGTCGATTATTTTATAAAAACTTAGTTACCAATATCACCACTTTCTTCTATAAGTTTTGTTAACGCTTCATTAACTTTAAGCCTAAATTCGTCCAACGATTTGTATAAAAGTGCAGGATCAGAAATGGTTTCCTCCAAGACAATATCCATGTTATTATCCTTCTCGGATATGACGAATTTAAGTTTTTGAATCATGTTTTATAAAGAGCACCACATTTACTGTAAAAACAAATTTAACGTGAAATACATAACGTTTCGACCAAGTTTAGACTAGGCAAAAATTGTTCTATAGGTTATGTTTTTCATATTTCAATTTACTTTCAATTTACAAAATTCTGCAAAAGCAAACGAAAACATCTTGCAGCCATTCTAACATGAGCTGTCAAGTTGGTTTTCCTTTAAAAATTAAAGTAAATCTTTAATTTTTGTCATATATTTAATTAAACCACTTATTATTATTTGTAATAGCTGCCTTTGAGTGTAAAAAAATTAACCATTCAGAATACCTACTAGAATGAAATGGAAAATGAATCTATGTTATTTATCAACTTGTCTAAAATCTTTTAAAAAAAGTTAAAGTCAAAATCAGCTGACATTGACAAATGTCAATTACCATTTTGATATACTTTATCACTGATTTTGTAATGTTATACATATATCCACAAACCGAAAGTTACAATCCCAGTCTTAATTTAATGATTCGAAATGTAGTCAACATATAATATGCGAGAATTCGGAAAATTTGGTCCATTAATAGGAACTGTAGATGAAGGAACATCAAATGTGAAATTTTTGGTAAGTGAAACAAAAATATTTGCATTGTTATTAAGAATACATCTTTATAAATTAAATGCGACATTTGAGTTGTATTATATGTTTCAGGTATTTGCAGCTAACACATCTGAAGTATTAACCTATCATCAAGTAACCTTAAAGCGCTTCAGCCCACAAGAAGGATGGATAGAGCAAGATGCTTTAGAAATTTTAAATGCAGTTTTAGAATGTATTGAGGTGAGATAAATATGTTTAAAACTATAATCCTTTGACCAAACTAATACTTAAAGAACTATATACTTTATTATAACTGTATGATTACTATGTTACAGGTAACTGTTGACAATCTTAAAAAATTGGACATTGACCCTGAGGATGTTGTGGGGATTGGGATAACTAATCAAAGGGAAACAACAATAGTATGGAATTCTGTGACAGGGGAACCTCTGTACAGTGCTATAGGTAAAGTAATACAAATTAAAATGTTTTATAACACATCTTTGAAAGAAAAAGTGGTAAAACCATAATTTGTATTTTTTTTTCTTCTATTATTAACATGATTGACATTACATGATTTCAAGCAATATGTTTTTGCGTAATTTTCTTATGTTTCAAGTTATTTATTTAATGTTTCCATTTTGTTTTTATTTAAGATAAAATTATTAACATTTCCAGTGTGGTCAGATGTACGAACAGCAAAGATTGTGGATGATCTAATCAAAACAAAGGGGGCACAAAGTGTCCATGCTGTGGCTCAAACTAGTGGTCTTCCATTGTCTACATATTTTTCATCAGTTAAATTAAAATGGCTACTACAAAATGTCAGTGTTGTACAAAAAGCAGTTGCAGAAGGAGAATGTATGGCAGGAACAGTCGATTCTTGGCTCATTTGGGTAAGATTATTTTTAATTGTTTATCTATACTATTTTTATTATTCATTAAAAAATCCATAGGTCTTATGTAAATTACCAGAAATATGAAAGTATTGAGGGATGTCTCATGACATCAGGTAAATATTTATGCCTACTGATTATAATTCTGTCTATTTTATTATAATCTGTAAAACCACTGAACCTTGTATTTGCAGAATCTGACTGGAGGCAGCAATGGCGGCGTACACGCGACTGACGTCACCAACGCCTCGCGCACGCAGCTTATGTCTTTACGCAGCTTGCAGTGGGATAAGAGACTATTAAGATTTTTTGATATACCAGTACAAATATTACCAAAGATAAAAAGTTCCTCCGAAATATATGGCTACATTTCAACTGGACCTCTCCTTGGAACACCAATAGCTGGGGTAATTTTAATATACTATTTTAAAGTTTATTCTCATTCTCTCCGGTTTAATTAAAATAAAATATGAAATACAAGTGATCAGTCTTAAGTTCATACGAGAAGAATATATTTCATGTCATTCTCTCCGATACTCATAAACTACTATTTAAATAAATGTAGGTTTATAATATTTTATCAATGATTTCAGTGCCTTGGCGATCAACAAGCTGCATTAATTGGACAAAATTGTATGAGATTTGGTCAAGCAAAGTGTACCTTCGGTACAGGATGTTTCTTGTTGTATAACACAGGTACCAGTTTTACCCTTCTATTGTTTTACTTCATTATGAAATTGTCAAAGACATCCTCCAGTATTATCATAGTGTTAGATATTTCCACAAATGACTTCCTTTAAATTATAGACGGATGGCCATATAAACAATACTTGTAAAATATTTTAAAACACACAAACTGAACTCCAATATGACAACGCATATATATAACGTTCCATGCTGACAACTAGGAAAACCCTGAGCTTGTTGGCGACTGAGCGCCGAGACCAACTGAACCCGAGCCACTCATTGCCATGTATTTTATAAATTCCGTTTCCTAATATTTTCCTAACAATAATGTTTTAAACAAAGATAAATGTATTGATAAATAGCACAGATTAACAAATAACTTTTAAGAATACAGAATACATCAAAAATAATTAAAAAGCTAACAATAGTATTATTTAAAATAGTTGTATATCTGGTTTAAAATTTTCATTACTACATATTCTATAGTACACTTTAGGACATGGGACAGGAAGAATAAGAAGATGTATTAGAATACTATAGATAGACAAATGAATTATCTCCCTAATAATGTCTACTATTGCATGATATAAAACCACCACTGTTTAAATTGTGTAATCTATGTTAATATAATTAATAATATAATAATTAATTAATAATTTATGTTAATGTATTAATATAATTTGTTTATAGGAGAGTCCATAGTACACTCACAAAATGGCCTGCTAACGACTGTAGCGTACCAACTAGGTCCAGACGCTCCGCCCACATACGCTCTAGAAGGTTCCGTAGCGGTTGCTGGGGACATGTTGCAGTGGTTGAAAAATGGCTTAGAAATTATAAACGATCTAAGTGATTCAGAGACGCAGGCAGCTGAAGTAAGCGACGACGAAGACAGTTCTATTTGCTTTGTGCCAGCTTTTAATGGGATGTATTCGCCGCACTGGAGAAAAGATGCACGAGGGTAAGTTTTTTATTGATAGATAGGGTAGCTCATAATTTTAACCTTCTTCTTCACTTATGTAACTTTATTTACATCATAGGTCAATCTTCTGAAGTCATCTCATTTTATAAAACGTGTTTTCTTTCGTTTCATGAATTGGTACTATTATCTTATCATCATCATTACCATCACCAGCTGTACGTCCTCAACGAGAGGTTCGGATGCTTTCTTAAGTTAGGAGTAGCAAATTAAAAGACATGTGTGTATCAGCCAACACACAGTAGGCCAGGTTGGTTGATTAAGGCTTAATCACCCCTTAAGGAAGACGCCGAGTTCCTGCGTAGGGACATATAGTGATCTGATGGTGAGATAATATATCTTACTAACTTTCGCCCGCGACTCCGTTCGCGAGGAATTGAAAAAAGAGAATTAGGTATCCTATGTGTTCTTCCGGTCCACGCTCTACGTCTATGCCATTTTTCATTGAGATCAGTTCAGCAGTTTAAGCTACAAATTCTATCAAACATCCATCCATCTAAACTTTCGCACATGTAATATTAGTGGTTAGTATAGCTTGACATTCTTTGTATGTATCAGTGTGATCTGCGGGCTGGGAGCGCGGTCGCGCGGCGCGCACGTGTGCCTGGCGGCGCTGGAGGCGGTGTGCCAGCAGG
>NW_013527915.1:5867249-5879476 GCF_000836215.1 Papilio polytes
TACTTAGATACGTAACGCCGACATATGCCATTGTATTGTAAAAGCAAGAGACAAAAATCATATATGTATGTTGCCTTGTGTGCGCCAGTTGGACGTCTAATGAATAGTTATTTTGTTTTGTGAAACGATATTGAAAATGTTTATTTGTGATACTGTTGTACAGATTCGGCCGCTGATGACTGAGAGCACGGCGCTGGGCGCGGCGGTGGCGGCGGGGCGCGCGCTGCGCGTGTGGCCGCCCGCCACGCCGCGCCCCCCGGCGGACACATTCATGCCCGCCATATCCGCTGAAGGTCTAATAAGAAACTTGTTTTAAAATGATATTTTAGTTCCATGCCGCTCCATTTCCGTTTAAAATATTTTTTATCTTAAAAAATAGTTTATTAAATCAACATTTTTTATTATGAAAAAATTGCAAAAATCAAATATATTAATAATAAATTGTCTTTTTCTACTTTCGCACAATGTTGAAATGTGATTGTTTTAGAGCGGGAAATCCGTCGCGTGCGGTGGGAATCTGCACTAAGCAGGTGTATGGACTGGGCCGGTGAAGATCCTTATAGAAACAAAGTAGAGCCAGGTAATTATTGTATTGATTGTACTAAATCTAAGAACCAGATAAATAAAACTAAAACAATATACATTTAATGGATATGAGTTCAAGGTATTGGTAGTTAGAAAGCAATAAATATCAAAAAATATGTAAAAGATAGTAATTTAAAGATCAAATACTAATTGCGGTTTGTATTGTTTAATATTATTGGCATAGGTAATTTCACGCTTATGTTAAAAGGAAGAGTTATAGTAAAAAACCAAAAAGTTAGGTAAAAACTTTATTTATAGCACACTTTAACAACTTTGAATGCATGTGGCACATCAAATAATATAAATAACTTTAAAAATCAGTCGTTTTCACAGATGAGGTTGACCACACAACAGCAGTTCTACCATCCGGCCTCTTCTTCCTCGGCACCGCCTTGTTAGTGGTCATAGCGGACAAATTGAAAGTTATATAGACAGCTTTAGTGCAAATAGTCATTAGAAAATACCTCTCATGTTAGTCAAATTATTGCAGTATTAATATTTTCAAAGTAGAATTATAACATGTTGTGAAAACTATAATAAATGTTATACTGAAACATTGTTTTATTATAAATTGTTAAAATAAATCCATAATATAAATATCAGAGTAAAAATGCTAGCTTACTACAAATATAGTTACAATAGGATATTTCTTATTCTTATTTCACGTTAATAATTTTAACATTTATTCACAGTACTATCATAAATAGTACCATATTTCTTTAAATGCAAAAAACACCTTGTTTAATTAGAAATTTAGCATTAAACAATATTTAAGAGATACATTTTTAACAATCTTGGTATGAATCAAAATTATAATCAGTACTCATATAATAGGTTAGAGTTCAGCCTTTTATAACAGCAATAGGCCTTAACTTGACAGTCTTCTTGCTGATACCAGCGGCATGGCAGGTGTCAACAACATCAGTCACATTCTTATATGACTCCGGAGCTTCTTCCATCACAAGCTTAGGTGAGGCTACACGAATAGATATACCCATGCTCTCTAATTTATTCAAAACATCTTTATAATCAATGTTCCTTCTAGATTTAGCACGAGACAATGCACGGCCCTGAAAAAACAAAATAAAAACAGGAACACTTAAATAGTTACACAGAATATTTCAAATTGATACATTTAATATAAATAAATAAATTAATAACAATACAATACTTTAAGCCTTGGGAAATCACATTAAATTAATATTTCCTGTTAAATGCAAGAAGACTGATAATGCAAAAAAAAAACAAATTAAACTATTGCATCACATAGGATGTGGTGCAATAATATTAAATATTGCACCATTTAAGGTAAATGTTTTGACATTAGGTTTTTTAGTTAACTGTAGTTTCAAAATTCATTTTTACATACATTTAAACACTATATTAATAGAATCTATTAAATGCAGGTAGTATTTCAGTATGCTGATTTACTCACCGCTCCATGACAAGTAGTACCAAAAGTTTCAGTCATGCCCTGTTGAGTTCCAGTGAGGACATAGCTGCATGTGCCCATTGACCCACCAATCAACACTGGCTGACCAGTCAGCTGGTAATCTACCGGAATTAAGGGATGGTGCGGAGGGAATGCTCTTGTAGAACCCTGAAATTATTAAAACTATTAAAGAGATAACGAGATACAATTAAATAATAATGACAAGAATTAGGTCTCTAAGTTACAATAAATAATAACATCCAATGGCTTATTTATTCTCTACTTCTATTCTCTACTTTGAATTGGCCAATCTATTGAATAATAATGGAAAATAAACTATTGAAACTATTTACCTTTCTGTGAACTAATAATGTCTTCACTTTTCCGTCTACAACATGTTCCTCAATTTTAGCAATATTGTGGGACACATCATATATCACATGCATGTCTAAATCATCCGGAGCCATTTTGAATTGTTTTGCAAATGCCTGTCGAGTTAGGAAGGTCATCGAGCTTCTGTTAACCCAAGCAAAGTTAGCAGCCGCTGCCATTGCCTTCAGATAATTTTGTCCTTCAACAGAATTTATTCTGGCGCAAGCTAATTGCCTATCATTTACATCAATCTTGTCCCTCTTCATTGCCTTTTCCATTTCAACTAGAGCATCTGTTGCAACTTGATGTCCAAACCCTCTACTTCCAGAATGTATCATCACTACAACTTGGCCAGTTCTCTCCAAGCCCATTTTGCTTGCAGCATATTTATCAAATATTTCATCAACCACTTGTATCTCAGCATAATGGTTACCAGCACCCAGTGTCCCCAACTGTGGTAGACCTCTCTTCTTTGCTCTAAGACTTACTTTTGATGGATCTGCATTCAACATCCGACCATACTCCTCACAATGTTCCTTATCTTCAGCCCAAACATATCCTTCTCTAAGAGACCAATCCATACCCATTTCTAATGCTTCCTCCAAGTCTCTTGCATTCATAGGAATTATACCTTTTGATCCAACACCAACAGGTATGTGATCAAAAAGACTTTGTGCCAGTTGTTCCTTAAATAAAAAAAAAATTAAAAATAATGCTGTTTAGAGAATAGTGTTAAACAAACTAAAGTATCATGTTAATACCTTAATTGGGAGTACATCTTTTTCACTTAAATTGGTTCTAAGTAAACGAACACCACAATTAATATCAAAACCAACACCACCAGGCGAAACAATTGATTTAGGGTCAGACATATCAAATGCCGCCATATTTCCTGAAAACTCTCAAGCATTATTATTGCGCAATAAATGAATATTTAAATACTGAGAAAAAAATTGTAAGAAAATAATATACCTATAGCAAAACCGTATCCCGAATGAACATCTGGCAGCCCAATAGAGTGACCCACAATTCCCGGTAAAGAAGCGACATTAGCAATTTGTTTCACGCCGGGTAAAAACCCTCCCGTCATTCCAGGTCTGCATGAGTTCCTTAACTCTTCCAACATTAATTTTTCAAGTGTACTATTGACATAAAATAAACCCTCCACATTCATGTTTGGCTGAAATCCTTTCTTGATTCTCCAGCAATGGGGGTTCATCTTCTCTAAGTATTTAAGTTCTTCATTATAACTCCTTACCACCATATTGAATATATTAATAATTAAAATATAATCGAAACACAATTAAATCGGCGATGGTAAATATTTAATTAAATTGTCGCAAAGTTATAAAATATGAAATACGCAAGCACAAGTGAAAAATAGAATGACAATGACTTTGACAGGAGTTACCGGCATCCAGAATTCAAAGAGTAAATTCAAAGTTCTATCATTTGTCTGTACCTTTGTCTACACACTCTTTGTTTTTATCTGTCACTTTGAAAATTGATTTCATAATCTTCGATTTCAGGAAGAGAAAAAAAATTAAGAATTTTACTATAAAAGCGCTATTATTGGTAGGTTTTACTTATAAAATATTAAAATATTCGTTGTATTCTGTAAGTACTTGCTCAATTGTTATTTATTTTTAGCGCGAACATGGCTGCTTTGATAAAACTTCGTCATATGCCTGTCGTCCAAAGATGTGTTTGGAATCATTATAACAAATTAAATCGGTGCATCTCGACATCAAAAAAGAACAGCGAAACTGCTACAACTGCATGTGAAAAAGCTGAAGACAAAAATTGGGTTAGCTATGGTTTTGATTACAAGAGCAAAGAAGAGGATACTAACGTCCACAACGCATCATTCTTCTTCTCAGTAACATTATGTCTAGTACTTGGTGGATTTGCATGGGCTTATAGTCCCGATATCCATTTGAGAGATTGGGCTCAACGTGAGGCCTATCTAGAGCTACGTCGCCGTGAAAAAGCTGGGTTGCCTCCTATCAGTCCTAATTACATTGAACCTAAAACCGTGAAACTGCCTTCAGAGGAAGAACTATGTGATGTTGAAATTATCATCTAATTATTGATGAACATTATTGTTATATAGTAAATAGAAATGATTAGTAAAAGATAACTTAATTTTTCATTATCTTGTCGAAAGGGAAAATTTAATAAACTTATATTTATTTTTAAAACAATTAGCAGTGCAATCATTCACATTAGAAATGTATGTAACTTATTTAATTGCTTCAGTTGAAAAAAATGTGGCTGCGATAAGTGTAATCCTGTATATTTTGTCAATGTCGACCATCTTGTTTAAATCTAAGATTGGCATAAAATAAAGTAATCATATTATAAAAGTTATTTTAAGCAAGACTAACTTCTGGGATTTGTAAAATCTGTATCACTTGTTCTTCTCTGATGAGAGACCAAAATTATCAAAAAGGAGTTTAATGGAGAAATATTAAGGAAACTGTATAATGAATGGATTAAAAGAAAAACATATTTTATTGGTATACCTATCTAGGACTTTGTATACAATTATAACAAATTTTATTCAGGGGCAGAATGTCCAAGGAAATCTTACATAAAATTTACAATTGACTAATGTTTGAATATGTTAATTATGCGCCTTTCAGGCAAACTAGTCGTCCTCCTGTTAAAACGACATAAGCTACATCAGATTTGATAGCAACAAGTGCATTCACACAGACACCCAGGTTTATCTCCCCTGCTGGTTGGAGTTGATCACCGGCGATCTTCCATCGTCGCACGACACCGTCCCAACCACCAGTCCAAGCGTGGTCTTCGCTCACTGATAGAGATGTTAATATCATATCGCTCACCTAGAACAAACATTTCAATAGATAAATTTAAGTACTGTATTCTCCTTGCTTATTTAATCTATATAAATAATTTGCCTTCGATTTTTTTATCTGTTAATATTTAATCTTGGTATTATACTAAATAATAATTAAGTTTCCGCAGGCGCTTTTGTCGAATACATCCAATCCTTTTGCTTTAAATTACTTTACTTTTATTAAAAAAACGGCATTACTTTGTTCTGAGTAAATAAGTACTTTTGCTTATGTTAGCTTTAGCACAGTGTCAAAATGTATCTTGATTTAATTAATATTGATACGCGAATAACACTGGGTAGCTGAATTATTTTTATGTTTGAGAAATCGGTCACACCTTAACTTCATGTAGTTTTTTGAACTTGGTATCGATGGAGGCGTCATGTAACTGCAGGTTGTTGGCACCCCTTGCGGTGACGAGGAGCCGGGTGCCCGCCACCCGCAGCGGCGCGCGCCCCTCCATTGTATGGCGGGTCGTGAACCGGGTTTTCGATTCCTCTGCGACGATACGTTATGTTAATAACGGTAAGTAACATACCGATGTTCTTGAGAAAAACCTTTTAAAATTGTAAACTTTTGTTTAATGTGATGATGTGCAAATTTTGACTAACCTTTAAAAAATATTTAACATAAGACGGACATGATGGAGGAATTAAAGAACATTAAAAGGTAATTAACGTCAAAAGGCATAATTACAAATACATCTGCAGAAATAGAAGATAAAATTAAAATTCATGAGTTTTGCAAACTTTGTCATTCTTATGCAAATATGTATTTAGTAAAATCTAATAGAATATCAATAAACTAGACAATATGGTCATTAAAATTTCATTTGTGTGATATAATCATAATACAAGGAAAAATCTAAATTACACGAAACAGTTTATGAAATGATATTTGTGGAAAATGTGAACACACTAGCTTCCGCCCACGACTCCGCCCGCGTCGAATTATAAAAATCAAAGCTGAGTAGCTTATTTGTTCCAGACTATCCTCTACGTCTATCCCAAATTTCATCGAAATCCGTTCAGCCGTTTAGGCTAAAAACTCTAACAAATATCCATGTAAACTTTCGCATTTATAATCTTAGTATGAAAAGTATTAAATATGATTAGTAAATTAGTTATAAACAAAATGCTTGTAATAAACAAAATGATCTAACCTGGTTTTATTTCTGTGACTGTAACATATAAATCTCGCGCTGTAAACATATAAGGCGGCTTCAGACTTATATCCTTCACTTCTTCGAGGACTTGGTACTTGGCTTTCACTTTATTGTTCTCGTAAATCACAACCTGCAAATGATTTGAAATCACATCTTACATCTTTGGTAACTAATAAATTAAAAGAAACAAAATTGCAGATGCAATTTTGTTTCTTTTAATTTAGATTTATTTATTATTATTCAATAAGATAGATATCTTATTGAATATAAATTGCAATTAAAGGTTACCTACATTGCCACTTTCATCGCCAGAAATTAACTGGTTTTCATGCACACATAAAGCGCCGATGTCTCCCCCCGTGGGTGGAAGCTCAGCGATTTTGTCACCCTTGGCGGACCAAACCCGTACCCCTCCGTCGTAAGAGGATGAGTACACAAAGCCGTTTGCCGCACTCAATGCAAACACTTGCGATTCATGTGCTATCCAATCCGCACCCGGAGATAGGTTTTTATCGTATGACTGAAAGAAAAAAGGTTTGTCGTGAAATAGTGAAAAAATGTAATAAATAAAATCAATTAGTTTACGTGCAGAACGACAATTTTTATATTTTTTTCATTTAACTTAAGACTATTTGGTAAGTGATTATTTATTTCTTTTCAAATACTTTAATTAAGTACCGAATAAAAGTTTACTTCAAAAACTTACAAAGATGGCGCCAGTTTCTGTGCCAACGTACAATGTGTTGTCCCAGGCCACCACACACGGTTCTGATTCGACCTTTATCTCCGCTTCTATTTTGAGTGCACTCATTTTTAGACAATATAATCAAAAAGATCACCGTATATTGCAGTTGTTGTAAAACAGTCGCTGTAACGAATGCAAGAAGCTTACTGCGACGAAAATAGATCGACTCTCTGGCGCTGTTTTCATATTTACTTTAGGAGCGTCTAGATAAATCTGGAACTAATGGTAAAAATAGATTATTGATTTATAAATATTAATAAAAGTTTATTCGCTTAGATTTTGGATAAAGGCATTGAAGCGAAATAATAGCAAATTTTTCACTACAGTTTTAACAGTTATGAAGGTTGGCACCAAATGCCAGTGTGCCAAATATTCTAGAAAAAAAAATTTCAAGGTTGCGACCGCAAGGCGGATCCCCACAGGCATTGTGTTGCATAATTTTGTTAGCACCATATTATTATGGATAAGTGTATTACAAGTAAGTGAAAGTCGTGCTAGTCATGTCACTTTGTAAAAAAAAAAACAAAATGTATCTCAGTAGCATTCAGCATGCAACAACGAATTAGAAAATGCACCCCAAAATTTACTCGCACTATAACCTCATTTCATAATGTGATTAACCATAATCTAAAACATTTGGGGCCTGTGTGGTAACTACCACACGTAACAACAATTTTAGCATACTAATGTAGGCCTGTATAAGGATATGAGAAAATATTACAGAAGATTAGATCGTAATTGTAACAATTAAACTACAGAAATTCATCTATTCACAGGAAGCTACGTAATCCTGAAAACGAAAATTTAGTATTTTCCAATTAATCCAATAATTTGTTTATTACTCTAATTATAGTAAAATTAGTATTCTGTCCAATCTAGTTCAGTCCAACACAACCAAAACATCTCATAACGATTATTTTGGAATGACCAAAGAGATGCTATAAGAGTAGCGCGATCACATCTTTCCTTTGAGTTCTACAAAGTCGACAATCAACAGTTCGTGTATGTAAACAATATTCAACAGTACCAACGCGAAAGTCGTAAATAACAATAATAAGGTACCTAAGTATAATGATGCCGTGAGACATTTCTTGCTATTATTCTCGCACGGGCACGGACGTGTTATGTCACTGCGGAACTTAACAACTTTATAATGAGTTGAATAAAGATTATAACTATTTAGTGTAAATGTCGTTTTAGTCCGTTAAATTCAACAATTGAATCTGTGGCGGAAATAAGTGTTGCAAGGATGGGATGTAATATGTTGTTATAGCCGTAGCAAATACGAGTCCTTTAAACACACATGGTTAGTAGAGAAAGTTGTGAAATTCATAGGAAAATAAAACGCATAAAAAATCATTATTTATCAAAAAATCCAAAATTAAGAATAATTATTTATTTCCAGTTACTTTAATAATTTCTGACTACCTCAAGTTACAATATTGGTGTATCCGCGCAGAATATAAAAATTCTTATTTACAATTGTAAACTTAGCACTCAGATGTACTAACGCGTCCTCGGCCTACCAAAATCGGATATATTGCACTCGTAATAACATTGCAGGAATGTGCTGATACAGTGTCAAGGGTATGGATCGGAAAATAAAGATATGTTCGTCAATTGGCTGCTAAAGGGCAACCATATACGGACTCTGAGTGTGGTAATTTACTTAATATAAGGTAATTGGCGTTATCTGAGGCACGGTTGAAACTTTCTCTTAAGATCTAATTCAATCTCGTATTTTCGCCACCTCGTTATTCCAAACAATAGTAAAATTCTTTCGAATAGTGACCTTGGCCAAAGTTACGTATTATTCTGTCATTACTTTACTTTTCAAATACGATAACTTAACTTTCTTTTTGTGGTGTACCTGTTTTCAGTTATAATACTTGTAAATTTAATATACACACAAAGTATATACGTAACATATGTGTGAACGTAAGGAAATGTCGTTGAAAGAGATATAAATTTATTTGAATAAGTCAAAAGCAAAATTTACATGGATAAAAAACTCATTATGTAGGACAACACGTAATACTGAAAAATAACATACTCGTATATCGAGGTAAATCTATCTAATCTTTAAATAATATCATTTAAGTAATTTTAAAACTGATTCTTCTAATGAATCTTCCTTTTATAATAAATCAATAGAATTTATTGATATATTTCAGGACGTGGACAGCGTAGCGTGTTGCCCAACAAAATATTATCATTACAAATGTGATTCACATGTTTTCGCTTTTAGCGCACATCTAAACATACGAATGCGTCCCTCTGTGTCGCTGGTTAACACTTTACGCAATACAATGAATAACCTACATCTCAGATCCGATTCCTTCAAAACAATTACATACCGTAACTATTGTTATTTCATACACAGTTTTATTCTTAATTTTTTGTATATCAATTACAAACATAGGATTAACAAGCAATTAAAAGTTCCAAAAGTTCATGATCTCTATGCCCCGTTTTCTATAATGTCATATAGGTTTGGTATGTAATTTATCTAACCTGTCGTATTACCCCTTTCAAATTATTCTGTAAAATTTACACAAAAATGTTAGATTGTTTTTACACTGTTTACATTTTATGCGAGTGTGTATTGTCAATGTCCCATTGCCCTTGTATCAAACGTGCTTTGATAGTTTAAATGCTTTCCATTTTGGCTGCAAACGATTTCATAAAAACACAGATTCCGCGACGTTACCTTCGCCTCAATGGATGTTCAAAGGTCGACTCAGGATAACTTACGCTACGCAAATGTGTCAGACAGTTTAGTAAAGATGGTGCGACTTGGTGTGTCTAAGTCCTAATTTTCAGAAGAGAATGACAATTGATGCTGGACAAGATCTAACTACGTCGATAGTTAAGAAATGAAGATCTAATTACTATCAAAATCCAAGCAAATTCTTGGCAACCTAACTGAAAATTCGGGCCTAAAAGTCATGAGCACTAATCATCACATATGAAACTAAAATTAAAAAAGTATGTATTATCTAAAACATTTAATGATATAAAAATATATTTACAATCTCATCAATTTGATGAAAGATAAAAATAAACTCGGGGTTTGGCGGTCTGCCAGTATGCCACTCACTACACCCTCTATACAATCGCCCTCTTCAATAAAGTCCACAGAGTTAACATTCCAATTCATAATAAGCGCTACAATAACTAACATAATTATTATATAAAATTATTTATGACTATCATACAAATCAACTATGTTTTTTGGTAGAAAAGCTTCATCTGAGGGCGAATATGCGAGAGTTTGTGGATTTCCTTTTCAGTATGAACTGTCGCCGGATGGCGCGCCGTAGCTCGATGATGGGGCGGAGGCCGGAGGACCATACTGTTGTGCTGGAGGCTTCGCCGCTGGGTAACCCTCTTGTTTCTAGAAAAGGAAAACATACAAATATAAGTAAAACATGTAAATGAATCCAATGACATCGCCTTGAGTGAAACGAGAAAGTTCACATAGTAACAGGGCAGAAAAAATCATTTATATCTTATTTTACACTTATAAGATGAATGACAAACTGTAGTCTTGTTTGAATATTGTTTGTATCGTAGCATAAGAATGTTTCGACTTGATTAATCTTATTTACCAACAGCTAAGTACATCTTAGCCGAAATATGAAAGACCCGTGCTTCTTATGATTACGACATAACTAAAATTGCTATCTTGTTTGACGATAATTTTGATTGGTATAATAATCTATTATTTTAACATTCAATATGCGGAGGCTGCTGTTATTGTTATGTTATGCAAGTTATTACTGTAACACACTTTCGTTTCATTGAGATTTGGGCTGAGCCGGTAATTATAATGCGATTTACATGAAACATTTCTATGTTGTGCAATAAACACTTAAGTAAGAAAAAAGCGAACGCTGCTATATGTAAGAGTACATTATAATTTTCAAATCGCGTAGTATCTCTTGTGTAAAATATCACCATAGAAATAAAAAAAGACTAATAGAATTTTAAATGTCGCTCACAAAATTTAAATTCCACCTAAACAATTAAAAATTACGTTACACTCATACATATTCATTCATAATTAAATACTTTTATGATGCGCTAAAAGACTATGCCTTACAAATGATCTCTTTAGTAACATCAAATGGTTTTCTTTATGGTAATAGCATTATTTTAAATACGGTAATAGTAATAAAATTCTCAACAAATCAAAAGCTACGGTCACATGGTGTGAGTCGAGCAAATTTTAATTAAGAATTGACAGCTGATCGCAAATTTGAAGGAACACACCAATTTACTTAAATTAATCTGTTTTTATTTGACCTACTAATCCTATGATCCTATTGACTTGTGTACGATAATGTGAGGCAGTGCACGTTGTGTGTAGCCTATTGTTAGCAGCAAATATTATGTCATCACCGTAATCTGCCCTACTGCCAGGTGTGAGAATCGATCACACTTCCTAGACAATGCCAGGAAGCATTGTCTTTGTTTAATCGCTGTTATCAACCAACTTGCATCCAGGATAATTCCTTAGATTCCCAAACTTATCACTCGCAAATCCTTTTTAAAATGTTTTGCTTGCATTATACCGGACTCCACTAGAACTATGAAGCACTGGTCTAAATCATAGATCAGTTTACCCTTCGGCTGTAGCACATTGTTATTCAGAACATAATATATAACTATTACTTAACATTATTTAACACCACATTCCTGCATAGTAAGTACCAAAGTTCTACTTTCATTAATTACACTGTCCCTGCACCTCACGCGTCAATTATGTAATAAATTTTACTAAGTAACCATGTTCATTACATTTTAAACGGCATCTACCTAACGTTGTCCAATTATAGTGGACATTAGTAAGATAATTCTGTATTGATTGTAACCGACTAAACAGTTTGATGAACTATCTATCTATGGTATTATGTAGCTTAATTTGGTTATTCATCTTCAATTGTCTAATTCTTAATTGTTTTGGAACCCTAACTTTAAAATGTGTGTGTATTAAGTTATTTGACATACCTGTGTCTTGTATCTGATGAAGTAAACTTCTGGTTTGGCAGGTTGAGTGGG
>NW_013527915.1:5879836-5889791 GCF_000836215.1 Papilio polytes
GGCAACGCAGGCGAGAACCGCCGCGACGGCCAACGATCTGAATACCTGTAATTACCGAATAAAACAGTTGAGTACCATGGCAAGAATGTCTTTGTATACGACCTAAATATCCACTGTGCGAAAAACAATAGAGGTGTCATATCACTAGCAGGTCAGGAGCTTACACAACTGAGTCAGTGCATAGTGCAGCACACGTACCGTTTTGCTACACATGCTGGTGCTGGGTCGAGATGCAGTGTCCATTGGTCGGGTGGCTCCAGTGTTTATAAGATGGCACTCGGTACGTCCCCGGGAGGGGGCACTTTCGATGGTTCTCATGGGTTGCGCAACGCGATGGTGCTCGCTGCTCCGAGCTCACGCGCCGCGCTGCCCTGCTACCTGCCGCCGGCCGCAAACAGCAGCGAACATCGAGCGAACACCGATACACGCTCGGGGGCAACTATTCAACTTTCAACTCGTGCCTAATTTTAACACGGGTTAAAGAAACAAGTTTATTTCATAATTATTATAAATATTTTATTTTTTTTAAAAACCAATGCAGTTTAATAACGTCGTTTAATTTATTGTCCTTTTTACCGTTGAGTATTTACACAGCGCACCCTAAAGATGCAGATATTTAGTTTATACTATAAAACGATTTGTTATTATATTTTTATGTATTTAAGTCGAGATGCCCACCATTTCACATTAGAACCTTCGCTACCACCTTTCTGAAGGTAAAATTATCTAACTCATGCTTAAGTTCGCTGAGTTTTTTTTTCTGAAAACATATTTACACATTATGTAATAACTTTTTTACTATATTTATTTAGGATTTTTATCAAGTGTTGCCAAATTATAAAATAGGTGCAATCTGGAGGGTATGTTTCTAATATATTTTAATATTGTTACCGAAAGACAGGTATTTTAAGATAAGCAGTAATAACAATTTAGTTATGTTATCGTAACATTGTATAATACGGCTTAACGTTGAAATAGTTACTGTTAATACCTACGGTTGGTCAATCATCTTCGATACGACGGAGATGCAAGTTCGCAATACAGAATTGCATTTATCGTATCTCGATTTCAATAAAATGATCCGTGACAATCGTAAATAAAGTATTCAAGAACATGAAAAGTGATTTCGTTATTTGTCATCGAAACAACTTATTAAGTGAGTGTTTTAATATGGCCTATAATATGTTTAAAAATATTCATAAAGAATTCATAATTATGTGTAATCGTATTGAAGTCGAGGGATTTTACGAACATCGCCGTAACTAATTTCAGCGAATGTGTATGTATGGTGTTCATATTGGCTCTTATCGATGTTTATAAAACTGACGGCAGTAAGTGCCAATCATCAGAGAGAGTATATTTCTGCGTCTAAAACACCAACATTATAACCAGTGATTTGATAAACGGTAAAAGTGTACAAAAAGTTTCGACTCAGTACTGTTACCCTTCGCTATTTACGTTGACTAATAGGGTCTTTGTAGATCTTAATTACAATTTATTGGTGTACGTTCAGTACGGCACGGAGTCGCCTTCAGCCGTCGCAGCTGCGAGGAGTTCGTCACAAGTTCACGTCGCCTCGTTCCCGAAGGACATGTAAACATAAACAGACCTACAAGCCGTCCATACTAACTTTCCGAAAGCCTTTGAAACATGGATATAGGAAACTATTATACATCGCCAGTACAAAAGATGCATGGCAAATTTAAGGTAAGTCTTTTTATGTTTTGCAATTCTTAATTTACTGGTAGCAGATAACAAAGTAGATTTAAATTTTATAATGAACTTCTCATAGTTCTTTTATGAATTAAATAATTGATTTGCATTTTTTAAATATTTCTCGCAATAGCTATGAAGTAATGACATACATATATGCAATTATATTTATAAGCTTGTGTCTTATATTAGTCAAGATTGATAGTATAATTAAATCGAACATATCTAAAATCGAACATATTTAATATTTATAAGATCAATATAAAATACACAATTTCTGCAACGTATTGCTAAATTCAAATAGAATTAATATACAGATTTAATATTTTAATTTATTTAACAAACTGTATGAAGAGACGACTGATGAAAAATCGACAAATTTCATAATTTAATCTAATCTTTAAAAAATGTATTTTGATTAAATGTAAACTGGACCAACATTATTACTATTCAGAAGAATTATAGTGTACTCGAAGCTTCGATAGGGTGGCTTACGATCATAGAGCATATACTCGTATAATAGTCCTCGACAACGCGGCTAACTTATTAAATACAGGGATTAATAAAAAAAAAACAGCATAAAGTATCTACAACCAGATTTAAATAAACGAAAGATAATTCAATATCTCCTTTTTCCTATATGTTGTGATAATTGTTTAGTATGATTAAAAAATATAGCCTTATGTTGCAAACCAGAACACATCTTCAAGTTAACCGCACGGCTACGTAACGGTAACATTCTCTAAGCCGAGGCAATACGTCAAAGGTTGTTTCGTGATGGGGCTAATTATTCTACGAAAGTATAAGCCAGAAAAACATCTCCGTGACCAGCGAGTTGCGATGTAAACCAAATTTTTGCTAAACCTATTACGAAAATGTTAACTGCAAAGCTTTGCAACGATGATTTATGAAGATATTAACAATAACTGTTAAGTATAGGTTCAGTGTGAGCGATAGCACGCTTGAGGTTTATGCTTACTATTAATTTATTAGTTTAATGTAAATACAAACTCATAAATAAACTTGTATATTTTTTACTATGAATAAGCCACGACCATCTTTATAAAATAACGAATTTTATGCCTAGAGTTTGAAAAGTCTAAATCTTGTGATTTAGGATTTGTACTTGACCTGATGGATAGTTACAGATTGAAAACTATTCTAGGATTGTTTAGTAACAAGTTAATTAATATCTTCATGAATAAATAAGTAATTTGATATTGAGATAATTTATAAATGTATCAAGATGTGGGTGTAACGGATGCGATACAAATGTTGCGTGTTTCAAAATGTGTAGAAAAAAGTCAAGTCATTATCTACAATTAGCTCAATAATCTCCGTTCTTTCTATAATACAAGGATACGATTGCGGAAAGTTTCTTTTTTTCATTCAACGAGTAAAGACATTAAAAATATGTATTGTAATGTTAACTTTAATACGAGTTAAGTATGTTACCAGTCATAAAGAGTGTATATGGTTTTTAGTGCATATTACTAAAATTACATCAAATCTAGCATACTTCAGGTTTGATCTTAACAATTCCAAATGTGAAAGGGTTCTATCGTCTAAAGACCGGCATGCAATAGTTATACCCATGTACATGCGAAGAGCAAGTTTATAACCAAACCAAACATGTCCTACAACAACGAAAGTAAATTTTATCTAAGACGACAATAATAAACGTGACACCGATTACTAAATGTATGACTACTATGGTAAATTGAAAACAATGTGATTCAACGGTTATTCTTAATTGTTAAGAATGCGACACAACTAACGCACTCCCATGCTTATGAGTTGGCTTCGAATCTAGGAGTAGCGAGGATCCGGACTCATCCGGTTTGTAGAGGATTCGACTGGAAGCGATCCGGTTAGTTCCGGTCGCCGGAGCGCGCGCTATCGCTAATGCTAGTTTCATACGCGGGTAGTGACCCATAGTAGTATCATAGTATAGTACTACTATAATTTGAACACACACGCTGACATAAGATTACTACGGCTCTGCCTCAGTATTCTACCCTTGTATGAAACTAACATAATGGCTTTCGACAAACTCGCGTCGCACACACCATCAATCTTTAGCTTTAGTACTTAGTACTCGTATTACTGAAATTCACGCGTCTCCTCTATCAGAACTAAAAGGCAATTTTAACGTTATCGATAATAACGTTAAAACTTAACTGGATAATTTAAAAAAAAAATATGGAAAGTACATCTAAAAATTATATTTCTTAATATGGATTAGTGATATCGATATAAAAACGTGTTTACATTTGATAATTTTTATATAAATTGATTTATATTCTCGATGAAAAAATACGCTCTTTTTAGTGATTTATCACACTTCAACTAAATCCTAGGAAATCGAACACTGACGCAAGTTTCCCTTTTAGCCACGGAGTTTCCGCCGCCGCCACCGATTATTTATTTGTTCTAGAATTGGCTTACTTTAACGCGGCCACTTCGTCGGCGTAAAGTATTTAATCGTCGTGGCTTTATTAAACCGATTACTGACTGGAATTGGAAAATCACTAAATGTAATTGATCTAAGACGTTTCTACTAAGAGTATGTTTATTGTACTCGGAAGGTTACTCATTAAACGTGACAAAGACGAGGGAAAGGCTACGTTAATTAAGATTAGTAACGTATGCTACGGTATTGGTATTGTTTAAAAAAACCTTTATTTCATTACAATGACCTCACTAAATCATATCTTCGTAACTTGCACTGTAAACCTATATTAAGAGCTTCTTTTTGGTCTGTTTTTAGGTATTTTTGTTAACTGCAGTGATATTTTGTGGAATAAGTATAGAAACAGCACAAGCTTCACCAAATTTAACAAAATATAATACGTCAAGATCAAATGAGCATGTGGTTCAAAGAAACGAGACGCCTACGAGTGAACTATTTCATTGGGAGGACTACAGCGTGCTGGCCACGATGTTACTAGTTTCGTGCGGTATTGGAGTTTTCTACGGCTTCTGTGGCGAGAAACAAACGTCAGGCGATGACTTCTTATTGGGCGGTTCATCAATGGGCACGTTTCCAATGGCCCTAAGTTTGGCTGCAAGGTAATATGCTGAAAGCTTTACTTTTTAATTCATGATTTCTACATGCATTGCAAATGAGTTTACGCGATCTATGGTACTCAGAATAAGATTTTTTGTTTTAGTTTCATAACGGCTATAGAATTGCTAGGCAACCCAGCGGAGATGTACATGGCGGGAGCGCAGTTTTGGATGATCTGCGTGTCGTTCGTACTGGTCGTGCCGATAGCAAGCCAACTCTACTTGCCAGTCTTCATGAGATTGCGTTTAACATCCTGCTATGAGTATTTGGTATTTTAACAATTGCTCTCTTTATTTCAAATAATAACTTTTCAACACAATAACTTTAAAATACGTGTGATAGTAACTCACATATGGAGCATAGATATTATAAGTTCAGATGAGACTATCTACGATATTTATCTCTTCAAATCATTGTTCAATGTTTTTCAAATGTCAATACACAGTGTAAATAATAAAAAGAAACAATATATGAACAATATTGAAATATTTGAAAGGTATTGCGCGATCATAATTATCTGTATTAACAGTTGTTTGTGATGCACTTTTAGGAAATAAGGTTTTGCAAGTCGATGCGAGTGTACGCGAGTTCGCTATACATGCTGCAGATGGTTCTGTACACAGCCGTTGCCGTCTACGCGCCCGCATTAGCGCTCTCCGATGGTAAATAATGAAACAATTTTTACTCTAAAACGATCTTTTATCAATCAAATTCTGACTTTTATACATCAAATTCGGTTTTTTCCACATTGCATTTTATAGTTATTTATAATTTTAACGATTTTTTTATAGTTAAAATCCATAGTTTAATAACTTACTTATGCTCGTAACTCTTAATTATTTTATTTCCATAATAAAAGATAACAAGAACTTTTATGAACATACTTATATTTTCATATAATAAAGAAGATGTAAAAAAATACATAAATGTAACTAGTACAGCACCTGTGGAAATTAAAAAAAATTATAAACGATGTAATAATTACCATCACGTAATTAGAAAATAGTGGCAGAGTTTATTCTTTGAGATATCTATTCGAAAATCTAAATTACGCAAGCCTTCTTTAGAAATAGCGAAATGCAAATTAAATACAGTTACAAAACATTTAAGCGACAATTAGATTACATCGCGAAATAAATGCTATTGTACATATGTCTTCGAGAAAATATAAATTTTGGATTATAAAATGTAATTATTGGTAATCGATATTAAAATTTACATTAAAATTAGTTCCACATTTGTCCACAATATGGCGCGTTTTATATTTCGGTCTGGCTTCTACATCTAAAACGATTTAAAGTACATAAAATATCGAATACGATTGCTTAAATAATTATACAGAGTCAATTCGATTAATAAAATTTAAATGATTACCTTACCATGCGTTTCATAATATTTTTTATCGTCAATGCCTCAATCAATATAACTACGTCGGTACCTCACGAGCAATTAAAGAATTTCTAAATGTTTGGAATGTTAAAGATTTGAACGTTTTTTATCCCCATTCATTTTTTTTATGGTTGCTAAATTCTACTAATATTTCTATTAACAAGCTACCTTTCAAATTAAATTCAATTTCAATTCAATAAAATTCGGATTAAATAATAACTACTTATTATTAATTACCGAGTAATTTTTCTGGTAAGGTTTAATTAAGGCTGTCGTAATAGTTTGAACGCACTGCTAGTGTTAGGATTCGGGAATCCGAATAAAAAAAGAATGTAGTCACAAAAGCTACAGAAATTGTTTGTTTTAATGAGTAATTAAAGTCGCAATGGGGCTATGTGTTTGTACTGAAAGTTTTCTTTGTACCATTCAAAGGTTGAATTCTTACATGTCCATTCCTACGCAATAGATACCTAAAACTACCAAAATTAATTCGATCCACGACCCACACCATCTATTTCATAGTCTATTAGCACCGTACAATACGATAGCAATCTATGTTCGTATACCAGGACAAATTTTACCTTTCATACGTAACAATATTACTATTTTTATTAACCACCATGCTCTTTACCTATAAATATAAAATTTAATGATATTGTATTTGTTAGTATTGTATTAGAAATAGATGTTAAATTTACATAAAGTAAAAAAGTGTTATTAATTCTGAATTCCTATGCAATATTGCACTACGCAATCATTAATTGTGTAGAAATATTGTGCATAATAATACTAGGACTTTGAAGATCTAAGAAAGACGTGGCTATTCAAACAGTATTGTACGAAGTAGATCACAAATATCACCGTGAGTAATATTTGTCGATTTTTATGAAAAAAAAAACTTGAAACTTTTTTATGATAAACTTATTATGATAAACTTTTCCAATATGTTATACATAAAACGGTACAGGATTCATATTGAAGATAGCATGTTAGCAAAACCTGTCATAAGCTTAACATGAATAGCTTGCGTAACAGTAAATAACTATTGGCTACAGGGTTAATGTCAGGCACATGAATATAATAGATATAAATTACATCACTCTTTATGTATTCAAGAGGGTCAACTCTTGCTAAACGAATTCGCAGTAGTTATACGACGTTATACTAAATATGTCTTTACTATCGGTTGCACAAATTTTATTATCATTGTTTGAAGCAGCCGATGACGGATGCCACCCATAAGCGATGCCAAGGGTCATACCTTTACGTGCAATCGACACAGCATTGATTGCATCTAATGGTCAGTAATGACGGGCTTATAGTGCCGGCTTTCTACCAGGTCTCCTGGCATTATGTCCTACTGATCTTAGAGTTGACTAGGTTATGTCTATAAGGAAGTAAACGTATACCGCCAATTCTATGAGACTGGCAGTTTAAATGATTTTCGTATAAAACATACCTAGTTATTAATAATTGATTAGAATAGTGTACGCTGGTACAACAATAACGTTAATATTTTTCTAATGACGCCAATTGTCATCTCGCCTGGATCGGTTATAAAATTAGAGCACAAAAGATGAAGCTTCTAAAACATCTTATTTATAAATGTAACCAAGCTATGAATTTAAGGTCAATGACAACGACTTTTGTAATTTCATTCGAGTTTGTTTTTTTAATAGTTTTTACTATTTTGGTACGCATCAATGCACGATAAATATGCCGTTCGTGTCCCTAGTTAAAGTATGCTCAGTGTGTATTAATTACACAGAATTAGATAAAAATAATTAAACTCAATTTCGACATGTTTTTATTCCTTCTAGTCTAGCATGTTAGTAGTAGATAATTTGTTTTACAAATTATATTTTCGAATACTTCTAATCAAATGACATGTTTATTAAATAATAGATTAGAAATGTAAGATTTGTGGATAGTTATTTTAATCTTGAAAATTATTTTCAGTAACTGGATTAAACACTTACTTAGCAGTCTCACTGGTATATGTGGTCTGCATATTTTATGCATCACAGGTAAAAACATACAATAATTTCTAATACTTTTTTGGTTAAAGTTATTAAAATTAATTTTCTTGTGTGTTCTATTGTGTAGGGTGGTATGAAAGCTGTGATAATGACGGACAGTTTTCAATCGGCCGTGCTACTCGGGTCGCTTGCCACAATCCTCATCATGGGCGCCGGAAAAGCGGGCGGACTCGATGCGGTTTGGGATTATGCAAGATCTACGGATCGACTACATTTTTTTGAGTAAGATAAGCAAAGAGAATTTTATTGTTTTTACATTTCAAGATTTAAATGATGAATCGATCCAAAGACTATACTAATTTAATGTTGACTCGAATTTAGTCAAGCACGCTAATTTCGAACTGATTGATAAGTTTTTTTGTGTTTCTTTTTGTCAGTATGAACCCAGACCCGACGGTGCGGCACTCATTCTGGACGGTGGTGGTGGGCGGTACCATGTACTGGCTGAGCATGTTCTGCGCGAACCAGGCGTCCGTGCAGAAGTACCTCTCAGTGGAGCGCATAGCGCAGGCCCGGGTTGCGCTCTGGGTTTCAGCGTGCGGCTTGCTCGCGGTCTACTCCGTCAATTTCGTCACCGGCGCCGTCCTCGCCGCGCACTACGCCGACTGCGATCCCATTAAGGTGAACGCGACACGAATTTTATATACGCCAGGTTCACACGTTTGTTTTCAACGATTGCAGCGAATGTAGAACTTTCGCGACTTGTGTGACCTCATTTAGATCTGTTGCTATTGTTTTTAGGATTATCACTTGTCTGGATGTTAAGCATCTTGAACAACCTTAAATAAAAATTGAATTGGTATGATAGCATACCTCATGTTAAGATACAATTTTAAAATTTTAACTAAGTTTAATAAAAACCTAGGTCTTGTATGGTTCTTAAATACGTATGTTAATATTTTTGAAATAAATATTTACCAAAGGCTGGTGTGATCAACGCATCAGACCGGCTGCTGCCTCTATACGTGGTGCGCGAGCTGGGCACTTCCCGCGGCGTTCCCGGCTTCTTCGTTGCTGGCATATTTGCTGCAAGTCTCGGGTAACTCACTTCATACTTTCACAAATTTAAATTACAACGTAAGATACAGTTTAAACTGTAAAAGAACTGAAATTCAAAAAAAACTATCTTAACTGAACTGACAATCCGAGACGTTTGACATCGGTCTAGTAACTGGCTTAGATTCAGCTCAATTCCTAAATTATGACTTAACTAGAAAAGACCAGTTGCCATACCAGTTTCAATTCAATGTACATGAGTTTTAAATTAGGTCTGTAATTCGCACAATGGCCTGAAGCAAACGGTAACAATTACATGTCGTTTTTAAACTCAATTGGACATTTGATTAAAAAGTAATTAAAGGTTATTTTTGGAAAAAGAATTATTTTTTGAAAGTTTTTGGATAGTCTTCAAATAAAAAAGAATGCATATCAATTTATAATAAAACGTTTTAGGACGGTAGCATCTGCGTTGAACTCATTAGCTGCAATCGCATGTCAAGATTTGTTCACTGGCCTTCTCGGAATAACTTTACCCGAGAATAAAGGAGCGACAGTAAGTAGTAAAATAAAACGCGATATTTACATTATAGCTTAACTTTATTAAGTTACAATTAATAACTATAGTAAAGTTTGGTATTCGTTATTGTTTTTTTTTATTTTTAAAAGAAGGGGGCAAACGAGCGGCGGGAACACAGAGGTGGTCAACGACGCCCATGGACATCCGCAACAACAGAGGAACTACTAT
>NW_013527915.1:5891692-5904284 GCF_000836215.1 Papilio polytes
CTCCACGTGCTAACTACTACTAAACTCTGTATATTGAATTTAAAATAAACAGTATTATATTTTGTGAAACTAACTTCAGAAAACATATTATAAAGTATATTTTTATCGTATTTTCAATAGATTTAAGTGTTAATTGAATGTCGTTCTTTTTGTGTAATTATGTTAATAATTTGACCTATTTTTTGAGAATTAAAGTACTTAAAATAGTTTGATTTTAATTTTGACATTTCTTATCATGTAACACTTTAGCTTCTTTATAATTGTAATTTTATTTAGGTGTATTGTTATGACGTCATGTAAAGTAATTTTGGTGAAGAATAATAATTGTCACATTGCTATAATTCATTTTTTATTTACCGCAATTATATTATTATAATTAAACTTATAATCTAGGAAGACAAACAAAGAAAAAATATAAGCATAACTCTAACAAAAATGCATGTAAACAGTCTACAACTTTATAAAGTAATAAAATACTGTTTACAGTGGAATAAAACATTTATTTTTTTCATAATACAAGCAGTCATTTATTTGGTTGCCTTCCTGTCAATAAACGTACATCGTAGAACAATCAAGAAACAAAACGAGAAATATAGATTCAATGAACAAGTGAACTCTATACTTAGTGTATAATAAGGCTCAATTTGCAATGAACACCATTTTAGGATAATAAGTCTTGTTGTTGAGTTTGCTGTTGATGTATTTCCTGCATCGTGGAGACCGGCAGCGTAGCACTCACAGTTATAGAAGGCATGCCGGGGAGGGACACCGGAGTGACCACTGGGATTCCGCTGCTCATCGGTGGGAGCATACTCGATTGATTAAAACTACTCATATCAAATGTGGGTATCAAGTTTTGTGTCTCTTGTGGATAAGGCACAGGAGCGGGGGCTTGCGGCTGCGAGTAGCTCGGCATCATGGGTATGTAGGGCTGCGGTTGATTCATCGGAATACCTGGCAGGTTGGGCAGCGGTGCTGGGGGCTGCATATGTGACACTGATGGTATACTGCCAAGATTTGTCAATGTTGCATCTGCTAAATCTAAAAAAAAATACAAATAGATAAAGTTAATATAAGAATTACAGTAAAATAATATGTCACTATGACATAATCACTATGATCTTTTTTCAAGCTTAATAACTAAAACAATTGAGTTTCATCAACATACAAGAATGACAACACTCCATAAGTTACTACTGTAATCATAAGAGATTTTTATAAAACTTATAAAATTAATATAAAACTTACTACTGGAATATGCAGCCATATTTGAGACAACGGATTGCGTTTGTGAGATAGGTTGTTGCGACATAATGGGTTGAGGAGCACTATAATCAGGGGCACTATAGCTTGCTCCTGGGTTGACCATTGGGACTCCTGATAAGAAAGGCGGCGGGGGATGGTTCTGTATAGGTCCTTCTTGTGATATCACACTCTGGGCATCACTAACAAGTGGAGTTTTTTCTTCATTTATGCTAAGGTTTTGCAAATTTGAAGCCAGATTTTGTTGAATGTTTACACTCTGTGATGATACCTGAAAATAATATAAATATAAGCAATAATTTTAATTTTCTATTGTTTTCAAGGTCTGTTGCAAAAGTATTAAACATTTAAACAACTTAGTCATTAATTCATAAAAACATAATCTAGCATGAAGAAAAAAACACTATCATGTGATAAATCAAGTTACTTTATGGTTATTACATAAAACAATAATACTCAAATGTGTATATTTCCAATAAAGTATTTGCCAGTGTATAGTATACTTAGAGAACATTAGGAAATAATTCCTTATCTCAAATCAGCCTTGATTTATGTTGTTCTCTTATGTAACATTACTTACACTTTAATTTAAAGTCTGTAAAATATGTTGACAATAACAAAAAAACAGAAAAAGTGACATCACGGGCAGTATAATTACTATTTCATTTACATAATGAAATAATTTCAATTTAGAAAATTTAAAACATTACACCGCTTTAGTTTCCTGAAGTTATTTCCTTAAGCACTTTTGCTAAGTTCATAACACTTTTATCAATTTTATGTATTGCTATCAATCAAAACTTATAAATAACACTTAAAAAAAACGAATTTGTAATTTTTGTTAACTTACCATTGGTGTTGATGGTGAATATGCATTTTCATTAGGTGCAGAACTGTTTCTTATTGGAATTCTGTGCAAGTAACCATATCCAATCCCGCAGCCGAGGCTTCCCTGACCTCCCCAACTGTGATTGGGTGTAATGTGAACCTCACGGCATGTGTCATCAGATGTATTGTACACAAACAGCTTCAAAGCCCTTCCTTCATGAGCCTCAATTAAAGTAAACAAATCTTCACTCTCATGCATTATGGAATCAGCTCCGATAATATAATCAGTAAACGGCCTTAGACCTGCTATTTCAGCCGGAGATGTAGGATGCACTTCCTGTAAGTGAATTGAATAATCATTACATTACAATATAGCATAAAACAAGTGTACATGTTTATGAACCTAAAGGAAACTATTATTTTTTTCATATTTGTCCATCAATTTTTTTGCTTACTTACCAAAACATGCCACACATTTTCATTAGCACCTTCGAAGGAACAAAACCTAATGCTGACACCCAAAAGTCCTTGTCCTCCCCAATTGTTACTCGGGGTGATTTGTACCTCCCTCACCGACTGCGTTTTACTGCTATATACTAGCATTTTAATTGTTTTATCAATGTTTTTCTTCAACAATTCTTTGAGAGTGTCATTGTCTTGGTCTAGCCTAATGTTTTCTATTGCTACAATAAAATCAAAAAATGGTTCCAAATTCGCTTGATCACCTGGAGAACCATCTTGAACCTGTGAAATATTATATTATTACTTACTTAAATCTTAACACAAACCGACTTTAAATGTTTTCATTAGTGCTCACCCGCAAAACGTGGTAGCCCTCTGAACCACCTCCAGGTACTTCAGCACTTTGTGAGGAACCCATTGGAAAGGAAATAAATAAGTAGAATTTTATAAATAATTAAAAATATTATGGTTTTAAAGAATTTTATTGACAGTCGTCAAATCTTAAATGTTGACTTTGACATATCCATTTTTTCGCTACGTATTATAAAGATTACGTGGCACGAACCTTTTGATTTGAACCCGTGCCTTTTATTTTTTCCGAGCTAAAGACAATCAATACTGCATTTTAACGAAATTTTACTAAAGTATCGATAGATCATTTAAGTAAAAGCAGATAGCTATGCTAGTGAACCTCCAAACCAATAAATTACATCGGTTAAGGATGAAGAGCATCAGCACATTTATTTTGTATTACGTTTAATTAAACTAAGTTAGTTATTAAAACAGGAATTCAGAATTCTTATTTATAAGTTAAGAGAACCTACACAACAGAATATTTAATGATATCCGATATTCCTATGTTATAAGGGAATTTAACCCAAAAATTGAAGTTATAAAAGATGATCGCCATCGTCTATGCCTTGTTTTAAAAAAATAAGAAATGTTAACGTCAATGTCATTGTCATTGTCACCTTGTCACAAATTGGTCATCAAAATTAGAACATCGATTTTATTTATGTTAATAATTTAGGAAACAATCAAAATGTAAGTCACTATAGCTTGACGAATTTGTAAATTATTCCTCCACAAAACTAATGTTCATAGAAAATATTTAATAATTTGCTTAACACTGATGACACCACCACAATCTTTTACTGTATTATTTACCTTTTATGTGTAACTTTATAGAGTTAAAATGAGCTTTATATTAGAACTAACAATTTTCAGTTGCTGTATAAATAACGAAATGTCAGAATGTAAGCAATTAATCACAGAATGGCTCAACGAGTACGCGTCTTTACAAGATAATGAAATAAAAAGTTTCGCAGCAGAACATGAACACAACCATGAGATTGCCACTGCAATATTTAACTTGTTATATAGTGACGACAAGGATGAATTCTATGACCAGGTCCTTATTTACATTGTTACTTTTAGCCACAATAGGAATTTAAATAAGATTGAAAGTATGGATAGAATGTGTGAAAGAGCACATGTATGAGACAAGAATGAAATTCAGATATGACAGCTGGTAGACATGTCTGGTTCAGTAAAAAATACTGTGCCAACAATCAGTAAAAGAGCGGGAAGGTGATGAAAGAAGACTGAATCCAGTATGGATGGAATGTGTGATACTATTGTAATTTGTTATGCGCATGACATAGTTCTATTAATTTTATGCCAAATAGAATAAGATAAGATTTTTTTTTAAATTCCACTTTTCAGATTTTAGAAAATGTTTGTGTTCAACTGTTCAGTTTCTACAGATCTAAAGAAATAGAGTTACAAAGATTCACTTTGCAGTTTGTACCAACTTTAATGTTTAATTACTTAAGTGCAATAGCACAAGGCAGTAGCAAAAACAGTAGATGTATAGAAACTCTTTTAATTGGTAAGTTATATTTCGTTCAATACACACTCTTGTACTTCAATATAAATTGAGTACAACCTTTTGTCATGTTTATTCCAGGCTTATATAATTTTGAAGTTGTTGACGAAAGTGGTAAACCGAAAGTTGTTTCTTTTAGACTACCCTCATTAGCTCAGGCATCCATTTATCATGAGGTAAGTCTTAAAAAGTCTGAATGTCAATTAAATCATTAAGTTCTTAAATATATTTTAAATGTTATTCCAGCCCTTATCTTTGGGATCTCAATTCCTAACAGAGAGTGCACTACGCCGATGGGAGGAATGTAACACCAAGCTTGTAAGCTGGGGTCCACTGTCCCAAGTGGAGACAATCAACGCACAAAATAGATTGAAAGTCATGGCAGCCCTACTTTTTATTTATAATAGACAACTAAGCTTATTACCTAAATTGGCCCTTAGACATTTTTGTATTGCCGCATCAAGGTAACTGCCTAAATTTAAATAAAAAAACAGTTAAATAAATTAATATCGTAAACTTCATAAGTTATTTTTTTTGCAGAATTGTCACACAAGGATTTAATAAGAAACCTGGGGCTCCAAAACCTATTCCTCGGATACCAGTATCATCTAATTTCCTGTTAGAAATGATGGAAGGATCATATTTTGCTATGTTTAATGAATTTTATACATTAGCACTTCAAGCGGTGAAAGATATTGATCAGAGAGCGCAATACGAACTGTTTGCTGATGTAATGCTAGTCACAAGTGCGGTCATGAACTCGTTGAAGAACAGTCCTTCAGGTAAAATACAAATTCGAGGTTTTTAATAATTTTTGGCCTTAAAAATTGTGAACAAAATATAAAACGTAATCTAGATTATCTAGATTTTTTAATTAATATTCACATTCAGGTCAACCATGTGATGGTCCGATGGGTATAAGTGTAGCTCTCTCCCCCGCTACGACTACGGTCACGATGTCAAAATCAATGATAACCAACGCTTCATTCCGGACAAAAAAATTGCCAGGTAAGAATAATTGTCTCTAAAAATATGTCAATTGTAGGTAAATATCATAAAAACACATTTACACAATGATTTTGTATTGTGGAAGTTCTTTCAAATTAATTATAAAGATATCTAAAATTAATTTCATTCTTTTTTTTTAAACTAGGCTTAATAGCTTTATGCCAAGTAAATTTTTGCAAATAGTTTTTTTTTTGTATATTTTTCGCGCTTTATTTTATTTGTCAATGAAATGACACAATTGTTTTACTGTTAATTTATCTATTTCAGTTACTGATCGAAAAACTATATAAATTAATTAATGAAATAAGAAAAATAATGTAACTGAACTTGTGATCAATCCCTAATAGTTCTTTTTGTTTATTTTATTTTCAGGTATGCTTTAGATTTTGATACTTGCTATGAGTAAAAACAATATAAAACTAAGCTAGGAATATACGACGATAATGTAGTATTGGAGTTATCAAACAAAATCTATAATAAAAAATCTCACTTAGTGCTATTTATTTAATGTATTGCACTCCCTCGATGGTTAGGATAAAGTTTTAATTTATCATTAATCGCGTTTGGTACTTTTCTGTACAGACGATATTCCGATCCAGCCGGGGCAAGCTGTGTCCGCGGAGTCAGCGGACATGTTGTCATCTATCAGCGAGGAGGCGGAGGCGGACGCAGCGCCCATGCAGCGCGGCGGAGTCATACGAAATTCAAAACCAAAACTCGGTTCCTTTCCTGTGCTGGGCAAAAAGACGAAAGACGCCAAAGAGAAAACGGTCGCGACGAACGAAAAGAAGAGTTCTAGTAAAGATTCTTCTAAGGGTATTTGGAATGCGTTGGGCAGCGGCGCTGGCGACATGGTGGATTCTCAAAAAGGTTTAGATAATTCTTTCGACGCTAACAGCAGTCTTAAGGATGAAATCTCTATGACGTCCGTCCTTACCGGTGCAGACAACTCGGACACGCGGTCACAAGGAACTACCGACTCTTTAGATATGGAGGCGCCCTCGTCTCGTTTCGCCGCCATGCAAGTCAGCTCTGTCTAACCCGTAGTTTGTACATTTCAGTATTATGCTTATGTACCCTTATAGTTACCGAATGCTTGGTGTGTGTTTATTCATGCTTTAGACGTAAAAAAAATTATATGTGAAAATTATGTTGTTGGTATATTTACTTAATAAAGGTTTTAGTAGTTAAATTTACATCTGATTGTACGTTGTTGTGGTACTTAAGAATAATTCAATTGTAGTAATGTTTGTAAATTATACAAAATGTCATTGTGTCCTGCCAACTTTATGTATCATTCCAATTTTTTTGTTTAATGAAATAAATTCTATTATACGTAAATAAACTCTCGTTACACAAGTTGGAATGTTTTATTTGGTGATATTTTTTGGTTCCATTTCATCAATAAAAATTAGATTCTATGAGAGTTGTGTGCTAATAGTTGCAAATTAAAATAGATCACAACTTTGCTTAAGTGACAGGCACATATAGAGCCAAAGATATCTACTGAAAAATGCAATATCATTTCTTCTGTTATTTCTTATTTAAAACGATGAATATGTTCTCTATAAAGTGCTTCATTATACTTCGACTGAGGAACATAATCGAAGCCTATCAAAGTTTTTGGCTTTTTTTCTTCTAAAAGTTGTTGCAGCTTCGTTATAGTAGCAACGTATTCGTCGTGTTCCTTTTCGTTTATGACTATTGGCAGATTTGCTGCACAAACCCACAGATAAAACATCCCCACTGAAATATTAAAACGACAATAAACACCACCGGATTCGATTTTAAATTAATTTAAGGATGAACCCATACTGGTATATACTTTTTCGACTTATGAACTCTTGTTACTTCCCTCGATATAAACCATCACCAGATCTATCAGCTGTAATCTGGACCACTTTGGTATGCACTAATCACTGCTGTATATGAAGGTAAATATCGGTCCAGTTAAAATTCAACAGATGACGTTAATATTCAGATCAGATCACATTTACATTGTGCGATGATATTTCTCTTAGTAAAAGACAATAATATGCTTACATAAAATGAAACCTCCGAGTACACTAGCTCCAATGAGAAGACCAATGTCCATTGTGTTTTTTTTCAACGTCAATAGAAGTGCAATAACCAAAACTGTAAGAGCGATGAGGCGAACTAATTCGACAACGATGTACGCCATCATTAGTATACTGTTGCACTGAAATGAAACATTGATTATTCTTTAACATTAATAAATAGCTCATCAGCATAAAGAACATCATATCTATCACACTTCGATAGTCCTGAGATGATATATAGGCAACCTTTGACAAGTTGAGGAACGAAAGTTAACGTGCAAATACGTTCGCGGGCCGCAACATCAAAGGATTTGATGTTTGCCGCCTCATCGTCACTCCCTGAGTATAAGTACCTAATATATTCTTTTTAAATGAGTTTTTTAAAAATGTCTCGCGGACCGGATCATATCTTACAGCGGGCTGTGTGCTGCCCTACAAGAATCGAGTGAAGAATCTGAGAAATGTAGGATTCTCTATTTTTTCCCGCACAAGTAATTTACATTCATTACTAAAAGATACTACCTTATATGCTCCATAAACATACAACATACATATTATTATATATATGCATGTTAACGCTATAACAAATCCAAGTATTTTTGTTGGATCTGAAAATTAAAGGGATATACATGACCTTGTTCTGATTTTCTCAAAAAAAAAAACGAAGTATATTTTAAAAAATCATATCAAATAAACTAAACTAGCGCGTACCATCCTTCGACCACATTTTCACCTTGGTCTGGGTGGGATAGTGGTCAAGCGCTGGTTTTGCAATTTAAAAAAAAATTACCGTTTCGTAAATTATCAACAAACTCCTTCGTAAATATTAAATTCATATCGTTCACCCACAATGTTATTTTTTCTTCTACTTTCTTAGGGTTTGAATTTCCAATGCAACTAATAGTTAAAACTATCAAGGCTTGTACCTGGAAATAAACGAGTACCTTTTATACTAATTTATATTCACTTATGCAATTTTTATAATTCATTTTCTGTACTTACTATTGAAAAAAGTGCAATGATTATTCCACCTAATCTGAGTGAAAACCAAAAACAACAGCTATACACCAGAGCCATTTCGTTTTTAAAATATTAGAATAAAATCACTGTTCTATAAATCGTTACTAAAACTATAACAATGATTTTTTCCGTTTTTATACAGTGCTTTTTCGTGTTGCCTATCGTGTTACGATCACGAAGTTATTGTTATCATTTGCTTCTATTACGTATTGATTTCAAAACAATGCTTGCGTGTTAAAAAGTATTAAACTATTTTCCCAAAATCATAAGTTCTGATATGAGGGGGTGGGTTAACAAAGCAATCGCAAGGTTCACTATGGTCGTAATTCTACACAGCACTTTTGCTGCTGGCATTATGAAACCCCTTGGTACTTGGCACCAGGGGGGGGGGCTTATAATAAGCCTAATTGAGGACTATGCTACTTAGCTCGGTTTTCGAATTTCAAAATACCTACTTTGGTTTTTTGAATTCTCCCCGTTTTATACAATTTAAATCAAACAATTATCAGTGTATCGCAGCAATATAATGACGGAATTTTCGTAAACTAAGTGAGGTCCTGGGTCCCACTTAGTTTAGGTACCTACGTATATAATTTTGTTTAATGATATGCGTAGGTACCTTTACTAAGAAAATGCAAGTTTAACTTAGTCCTTGATACTTTACAACGCCCCGATTTGAATATCTAAACGGCAATGTAAACCCGAGGTTATAGAAACTCTACAGGTCCTTTGTCTACACTCCCAACAAGCTCGTACAGTAATACCTTGATTGATTTTTATATAAATAGGAGTAAAACAAGTAGGGACTCGAAAATGGAGGCTGCGCAGAACTCTATTTTAGTTACGGAGGGTCAAATCGCTTGCGCGAGATTCTACCCATGTAGTATGCACAGAAACATCAACACACTCTTATCCGAATAAAGTACAGTCGGACATAATGACGATGCGGTAAATGGCACAACATTCCACTCAATCTGCGTACGTACTTTTATTTCACAAAATTTGATTTTGCATATGAAAGTTTTACGGAATGAAAAAGAAAAAAAAAGTTTTTATATCATAAGGATGAAGCCCAGCTAATTCAACTTATAATAATTACTTTAATTGACTTTTTCCCACATTTTCCGTTATCGACAAACGACAACTATTTTCATGCCTTTCACTAATTTGTAATATGCCACTCGTGGTTTTTAGATGTTATAATTCGTCTTCGCTGAGGTTCTAATATATTCATATTTCATACAAAAAGATATTGTTACTCTTTGTTGTTCTAACATTATTTCGGCAATGGAAACCTATGGGTAACGTTCACGGAAATAAAAACAAACGGCAATTGTCGCATGAAAATTATGGTATTTGACAATAGTGGAAACGCGAGCTAAGACGTGACAAGTTTGACATTATGCATATGTTTATATCAACAATGAAAACGTTATTAAATACAATTAAAACTAAAGATATGAATTCTTGAATACTAATTAATGTTTAATCCTAAGAAAGGTCTGACAGGGCGGGGCAGGGGCGGGAATAAGTTCATCATATTTGTTTGAACTGTACCTGCGCCTTGGACCTGCGCAATACCTGTCACGTGATAAATCCAGACCCGACATCGATTTTACTTTCATGTACTCGTCTTTCGCCTCTAGTTATCTCGTAGTGACTTGGTATCATTTTTGTCATTGTTACGGAAAAACAATACTGATTCGTGTCATTTGTTCGTGAAATATGATTACTTATTAAAACAACATACGATATTTCAATAAAAATTAGTGCTACAAGAATTTAATAATGGAGAATACTACAATATTCACTTTACCCGATGAACTTATATTTATCGTTTTAAAACATGCCAATGTTCGAGATGCTATTAATTTCAGTGCAACTTGTAGACATTTTCACAATTTAGTGAAGAGTAACCAGAGCTTCTGGGCATATAAATTCAAAGGAGTGTAAGTTATTTTAGATAAGATTTTTAATTTGCATGCTACCAGATATGTTATTGTTTGAGAGTCATTGCAATCTAGCTGTAAATGTTTCTAATAAATATTTTTTTAACATCTCAATACCTTATAAATCTATACAAAGCAATCAAAATTGATTTCCCAGTATTCATGTACTATTTGGTACTCATCACCTCTTTTATATCAGAAATCATCAAACTTACATCAATCTTTATATATTCAGGGGCCTATGGGGCTTACCCCACCCTAAGTCCGTAGAATTTACATACCAAATTAAAATCAGACTGTGATAGTGTAGACCTGAACACTTTTTAATCATTACTGGCTGCCATTACGAGGTTTTGTACACTTTTATGTTATTTATCTTCATATTTATGACACTTGGGCCACATCAAGGGAGGGTCAGGGATGGGGAAGCTGCTAGACTTGGTGAAGATCTACCCTTGATGTGAAATTTATTGGGGGTCTTAAATTTGAAAAAATGAAAGCTATAAAGTATAAGGATCATATTGAAATTAATTAATAAATATTACAGGTTGCCAGGTATCTCCGAAGTTGTTGACCAGTATGGTAGTGGTGTTTGGCTAAATGACTTAAAGACCTTTTTGGTCCAAAAACGAAGTGTTTGTAAAGAGTTATTAGAATTGTCTCCTAGACATTACTGGTAAGTAAAACATTAATTGTGTAATTTTTATTGATATACAAAATACAGGTAGTTTGGGTGTTTACTTAACTATACAAAAAATAAAGCTTTTATGTTTCTGTGATTCTAGGAAAGTCGGTCAATTTTCACTGAAAGATGTGACACATTTCTTCCAAGTATCATCCATTACCAACCTCGGTTTCTACTATACCATTTCCATACTGCAGAACATAATCAGAATTGGTTATAAAAACATGCTTAAATTTAAAACAGCAAAGTAAGTAAACTCAGTAATTTTCAGATATCATGGTGGCTCTTAACTTCACATGTTTTTGTGTTGAATACAATTTTAAATATAATGTGCTATGGGGAGAAGGAGTGCCCTGTGCAGTGATACAGCATGCCTTAGGCTGCTAAGATATTTGAAAAGAACTATATTAATTTTAATTACATAGACTTTTTATATATTTTTTTTCTTTGCAGGCCAAATACATTAACTGAAATGCATTATGCAAAATGTGTGCTCAGTCACATGTTACACTGCTATCTGACTGTGAAGTGGATTAAAAATCAAATGATTCAAGAAACACCTCCAGAAATTGTCTTAAATTTCATTGTGCAGTGGATTGATAATGAGAACTTCCACTTTTTCGATGATGTCAACCATATAGTTTGTATCAAATTAGTCTTTTTCACAGTTTTAATAAATTATCTTGTTTTATAAAACTGTCATAATAATGGAATCTAAACTCAGTTGCAGGTTTGGGCCGAAAAAGTTAAAGAACATTTGAAAAATGCCCATCCAGAACAACTAGAAGAGAATGCTGAGGGGAAATACACCTCTGGTCAAATTTTTTCTGCCGTTTCCACGGTCCTGTTCAACCAGAACCGTATTACTATGACTACTTCAGCGAACTTGGATACCCTTGATGTAGTAAAGGTATTTATCATTTGAATATCATTTGTATATATCATTTGTTGAATGTATTTAATTTATTGATTTTATTGTTTATTTTTGCACACAAAATATTTTATTTTACACATTATTTTAGAAAATCAAACTATCTTCGATTGTCAGATATATGTTATGAAATAATTGTAGAAACTTAATAGTGTGGTGACATATCAAAGATTCACTGAGAATTATAGTGGTTTGTATTTCCATACAATAGTCAGAACATAGTATTGAGAAAGGGTGAACCAAAAATCAAGCAGTTTCGGCCAAATTTTAATATACTACCTGTTTAATGTAAAATAATATTATTAGTATTGTAAATACGAAAATTAACTTACTAATCATATGAAAAAGAAGAACATGTACGCTATTTTTTTTTATTCTTATACGGACTGATTGTGGCCAAAAGCTAATAAAATATTATTTTACAGGTGTTGAAAAACAAAGTTGGAAATCAAATCGCGGTGTACGCTATTTACCAAGCCATAGCCAGCCGCTGCGGCG
>NW_013527915.1:5905816-5932645 GCF_000836215.1 Papilio polytes
ATTACATCAAAATCCGATTAGCCGTTTAGGCTACAAACGCTAACATCCATCCATCTAAACATTCGCATTTATAATATTAATATGATGTTACTCAATGGTAGATTTGCAATGGTGTAAGAAATTTGGAAATTGGTTGAATCGAAAAAGTTTTTGAGTTATTCCAATACATGCAAAATTAGAAATCTTTCCTGCTTATAGTATTAATATAATCTATACTCATTTTATAATATTTTTTGAGTTTTACTAAATACAACCAAACATAAATTTAAATTGATTAAACACAAGTTAGAATTTACACATTTGTTACAGAAAATCTGGTGCCCGTCAATCGCCCGAACCGTTTGCTCCACCTGGAGGACTTGATTAGCAAAGAATTCAGTTACTTTGATGGCTTCAGCTATGTTATGAATGAAGAAAAGAGGAAGGAATATCCAGAGGAAGGGCCGATCATCCAGCAGCACCGACAGCGTTGCATGGCTGTCGAAAATTATTAAACGTTACTGTGGAATTTGATTGCTGTGATACTTATGATCACAATTGTAGAAAAACTATTGAGAAAAACAGGAAAAGAGGAAACTATGTGATGTCTTGGGAAAGATCGGTTGAAAACGCGGCTCGAAATAGATGTTTCAAACGCATTGTTATATGGCTGAGAATGAATGAATGGACATATGTAATGCGAGTGTCACAGCAACCAAAACCTACTGTAACAAGTAGTTTACAGTTATATCAACTGTACAGTTGATATAGTTTACGTTTACGTTTTCGCGCATTAGTAATGTAACCGCGCAATCGTTTACTCTTGATCTAACGGGCGCCTCTCCGCCTCGTGACGTCATCAATTGAGAGAGACAAAGACAAAAGATGAAGACCGATATGGAGGAATTTACTAGACCAGGCCCAGGCCCACCCGCGGCTGTAGTGCCTCTGACGATGATGTTGATGAAAGACAAAAGAATCTAAGCACATATGATATATTATTCTCGTTCTCGCTTCACTGGTTGACTTTAACGAACCGTTCACGACGCGGCGTGTTCGCTTCGATGGCGGTCTCCCGAACTAGCAGTTTACGAGTACACTTGAAATTATACATGTTTAATCGAAAATATGATATTTAAAGAATTAACAGTCTTATAGAAATCTCTATGCATATGATAATCAATATTAAAAATATTTTCTTTCTCATATTATAAGTCACTTTTATTAATAAAAGTAAAGGAGTTAGTCCATCTACTACCCCCAGATCTTTTCTCCCCTGGGGCTTACCGATGTCTAAGTGGGGTACACTGGAAATGTTTAAATGGTACACTATGTACAATAATGTAATAAAATGTAAACACACGCTGTTGTGTAGGATGTCAGCAATCACGGTATAATTTTTTTAATTACAAGCTTTACACTTATGACACATTATTTATTTTAGGGGTAAATAAGATTTAAAAAAGTTGTCATGCGTAAACGGGACAAAAACTACAAGCCGATAGAATTAAGATTACCATAGTTCCGGTTATTGTTTGAATTTTGATCTTAATTGCAATACAAACTATATGAAAATGTATACTTTAACGTCGTGGCCGCTAATAATTATCGGGGGGAATAGATGGACTAACATAAAAAAAAGTTACCTGCAAAAATAATTCCTAATCATAGACCTCACAAACTTATCTGGCCCAGTGACAAACTGTTCAGTTATGTCTAATATAGAGCGTAGGAAGTGATGTGCCGAGACATGGAAAAACTGGCTACCCTACTGCACAGTCGCCCATCGGGCCAGATACGTTTGCTCCACGATAAGTAGATATTTCTCTAAACTATATGTTGTATTGTAGAGGGCTATAATAAATAAATAAAAACCACATGAAATTATTTTTCTTTATTTATATCTGTTGCAGTGCTTATTACATTAAATCAATTTCGTAAGGGCAAAGTGGTATTTAGACATTATTCACATTCGATCTGACGGAGTTTTGACATTAACAAGAAAAAGTCCAAAGCAATGGTAAATAAAGGCATTGGAAACTGAACAATCTAACTACAATCGAAAAATGATAAAAGTAATTTCAAAACATCATCAGAAATGGTGATAAATTTCAAACATTTGTTATTAAAACAAGTATTTAATAATTGTAGAAAATATAGAAAAAAAATTTAAATGAATGTATGGCATACAAAATACGACATACCTGTAATGTAAAATGATCACCATCCCTGAATTCGAATGTGTACATACCTCATTTTGTTACTGCAAGGTATAGTAATCATTAAGTACTCAATTAGCGTAGCGTAGCAACTTGTTAAACATACTAACATATATTAATTAACATAGCAACACAATTATCCACCTTTACAAAATGAATATTGTATTTCTATAAGCTAAAATTTCGTGACGCGAAAGTAAACCTCGTCAATATTATCATGTTATGAGCAACTGATGTCACACTCTATTGTAAATCCGTGAAATATTTGGCCTACCAATTACATTTTTTTTTAAAAAATCACATATTTTAAACCCTAACCATTCTACACACAATTTACTTTAAAATAAAAAAGGATTTTCAACGCCTGAGTCAAGCAAATTATTTTATCAGATATGTCTTCAGAGTACATGAAATTTCTACGCAATATTAATATGGATGACCTACTTCACTATCTTACAGACGATTTATTTAAACTGCAAGTAGAATGATCAAGACATTAAAAGCAAAGTAATTTCTTCACGACGATAAAAAACAAAAGGCTTGGCTAAATTTTAATTAGAGACTATTTAATCTATGACGTCACACATTAGGTACTTATAAAATTACGTGAGCTCCCAATAAGTCTACAAGCTATCGCGCGCTCGACGCCACAATCAGTCCCACTGGCGCCCGCTACTACCACTGCGTCTGCGACTGCGACTGCGACTGCGGCCGCAACTGCGACTGCTGCGACTGCGACTAGCACAAAACATTGCAAACGATCGCTAAAACTAAATTTATCGCATGATAAGATAAGAAGCAAGGATCCGTTCGTGAGACTGAGATCAAAATCGGTGTGCCATACAACGTAACACAAACATTTTAAAGTATCGAAATGAAACTACTTAAAATTTTATTCAGTATTTTTTGCAGTAATATAAAAAGTAAATTATGTCAAAGTTAAAGTAAAAAGCGACATTAGCCTAGGTAGAACTAGAATTAATATTTTGACCGTTTCGATATCTAACATTACAGCAATTAATTTACAATGTCAGAGAACCTATAACATTAAATTAAGCAAAACTAAATGATAAATGGAACATGTAACTCGCGCAGTAGATATGAGTACAGGTTGTCATTTGGATCGAGTTTGGTTGTGATCGTCGCCGACAGCTTAACTGTACGTCAGGGACTGAGGTACGCCGTTTACAGTCTTTGATTTCAGGACCCCGTTCTCATAAGACATCACAGTCTCCCTTCCATTTTCAGTAATCCTGTAAAGAGCACAAAAAACACGATTTAACATACTGCCTTTTTTATTTCTATTCACTTTTATGGGATTCTATAAATATTTGGTTACCAATTACATCTAATACTAGGTATTTAAACTTACTTCTTGGTGGTGATCTTCTTTCCGTTGACGATGCGCGTGGTGGTGGTGGTGCTCTTCATGTTGGCGCTGCCGGGGCCGGCCAGCGAGCTGTTGAAGGTGGAGAAGGAGGTGAAGGCGTTGCCGTTGAAGGCGGCGTGAGCAAACGCGTCGTCCAGCCCCTGCAGCCCCAGACCGAACGGACTGAACAGCGATGACGTCAGCGACGTGCTCGGGTGACTCCGCCGCCCGTGCCGGTGATGGTAGCCGTGACCGTTCAGATCTGGTGACCAAACTTTCGAATTAAACTCCAATATATCCATTAAGAAAAAAACAATATTTTATGTATGTAGTAGATTTTATATTAGTAGTAAGAGGACAACTTAAGTTTTTATTCCCAGTGCGTCATTGTTTGTCATGCTAATTATCATTCCATGTTATGATTCACGACATAGGAAAAGGTTTGTAAGGCCAAAGTGCCATTAAAAATTGCAGTCTGTGCCTCTGGACATAAACGACATTAATGAATGTTAACATTTTAACATGAAAACTAGGTTTATATTTACCAGCGAACAAATCACCAAACGGAGAGCCTCCGAAAAATTCTCGGAACACCTCCTCGGGATCTCGGAATGTGAAGGGGAAGCTGTGATATCCGAACTCGTAATCCTCGTCGGGGGCGGAGCGCCTGCCGCGCCCGTTGTTCAGCCCCTCCTTGCCGTACTGATCATACACACGACGTTTTCTTTCTGCACATACCAGTATTATTAAAATTGCTGCACATTTTATGAAAAAAAAATTAAAAATATTTACAGTAATTTTAATCATATTTATACTAATTAAAAAAATGAAACTTATTTAATTTCTTAGAAATAAGTAACGACATTGGAAACTTACATTTTAAATAGTATGACATAATACTATGCTTTTACTCAATTTGTGTAAGAGTTCAAAGTGTTGGTTGCTTTATTAGGTCTTAGGCCAACAACCATTTTATACAAAAAAAATTAACAAGCTTACAAGTTTTATTCTAGTTAGATATATAAACAGCCCTGTCAGTAATAAGCTCCCAAACTTAAATGTTATTGTTGTTAGAAATTGTTTATGACTATTCTTATGAAGATCCAACAATATTACAAGGGGTTCAATTATAATCTTATACTATTCATACTCATTAATTTAGAAATGTTTGGCTTACATCGTTTCATATATATTATTAAGGAAATTTATTGTTAAATGTGTTTGATACTTCAGTTAATTTACCATGACAAGTGAATATTTGTACAATTTGATAAAACCAAATGATGTCATGCATATGAAAATGACTGGAAAACCATAATATATTTTAGATACCTCACCAATGCTGCAGTTTGAACATATAGTTTACGGACAAGTTAGATTCCCTTAAAAGGTGAAACTTATGAAAAGTTATAATACAAATTAATTTCCCTTTGATCACACTAGAGAATCAGATAACGGTTATGTTAAGACAAAAGGGCTTATAAATATAATTGTCTATACAAAAACCATTAAAATGATTCAATCTTTGCACAAGCATTACACAGCATAGAAATCAATATGTATTGATAGGCCCTCCTTGTTGAGTGATGTCATGCTGAGATAATTTAATTGGAAGCAAGTCACAGTTCACACCAAATGTTATTTCACTCACAACTCTAGACCATTAGTTGAGTAAGTAGGCAGAATCAATAAACAAAACTAATTGTTATTTGCTTTATTACTTATCTGAATATTATCACTTTGTGTCCTACTTTATTATAAGGATATGTGGTGCAGTACTGATTCATATATCAATTATGAATTTCACTTTGCTACACTTCCTGAACTTGGTATAAAAATGTGTGAGAGTGTTGTATGTGCATAATAGTTATTGTCTAAGTGTAGTAATTTAGGCATATGTTTACCATAACATACATTTATGATTACAGTTCTGCCACAAATCATACATTTGACACATTCAAATATGCTGCATTAAATAAATTAAAGGAACAAAAATGATAATATTCACTGTACTAGCCCTACAAGAAATTGACACTACCAAAAAATCGGTGAAAAGGTGTATCTCCGAAAAACCCCTTGAAGCTAAAGTGTCGGTGGCCATTAACTCCATTCTTGCTTTGATATCTGTGACTGTGATGACTGGAACCCCGTGCATCATACACTTTCCTCTTGTTCTCTACCCAACAATAACATAATAATGTACACTTACAATAATATATGGACAAGTGCATACATGCAGAAGTAATAGTCCCATTCCACATACAATACTGATCCACTTTATGATCAGATCACTTGAGTGCATGTGAATACATATGCAGACACATTAGGGAAGAACTTGTTCTAATTTACAACTAAACATCATATTAAACTATTGCTTCTACATTTACAATAAGTCCAGTAATACTAGGAAAATAAACAAATACAATAAACAAAAACATGTCAGAAGGTTAGAGATACTGATCAGGGAAATATCAGTTTTCTCCTACCTTAACTAACCAATAAAAATGTTACATAAAAATATGTTTTATCAAATAAATTATGAATAAACACAGAACTCGTGTGAACTTTCTACTTATATTTTTAACTGTTGTAATTGATATTTAAGTCTCTTTCCAGAACAATCTACTTTGAGTGCTAACATACATATGTTATGAAATATATGTTAAAACATGAAAACAAAGTAAAGCCCCTACCATCAGATAAAACTTCATATGCCTCAGATATTTCCTTAAATCTTCTGTTAGCCTCATCAGCATTGTCTGGATTTTTATCCGGGTGCCATTTAAGAGCTAGTTTTCTATAACTGTAAGCAAGCAGACATTGTAAAACATATCATTCAAAATGAAAATTAACTATCTAACATGACACTTACGCCTTTTTGATCTCCGCTTCAGAAGCAGTCTTTGAAACACCCAATGTTCTGTAGTAGTCAACCATATTTAGTTACCCACAAGGGGGATAAAATGATCTGAAATATACAAGATTTTAAAACAATAGTACCATAGAGCATATAAATTATTGAAACAAACTGTTATTTAATTCGCCCATAAATATACAATTTAATGAATATGAACTACAACAATTAAATGTATATTAATGTATTACAGAAGTTTGACAGGACACCCGCCTTTGACATGGCTGCCATGAGACGGGTGAATGTCACCAGGAAAACAAAAGAATACATCAATACTATTTGTATAGTTCCAAAGAGGATCTATATTTACAATTTATGTACTCTCTAAATATGTGAACATTTTAAGCAATTTCCACACTAAACCAAAGCCAAAACTTGTCAACCACATAAATTACCTAATGACCAAATTTAAAATAATTGACTTTCGAAATGTTAAGAGCATGAGTAGCAATTGTGTACCTGAAAATAGGCTTAAGTCATACCTAACAACTTGAAATCAAACATGCAAATTGAAATAAAGTCTCAGCAGATATCTGACTAGGGTATATAATTGAATAGGTATTTTACACATACAAGCATAAAGTAGAATTTCCCTGTGAGCTTGTTTAATAAATACATACGGTCTATTTTTGGTCAAAAATAATGAAAAGTGATGAAAAATTAAACCTCTATGTTGACATGTCATGTCTGTCATCATACTGACACATGTTTACTCTCAAATTATAACATGTCATAAATTTTATTTTAATGTGTAGTAATTCTTAAAACACAGGTAAGAAAAACATTTAAAGGTTTATAGTAAAATATGAAGATTGCAACTATTAAAATCATTGATAATTAGAATGTGATTTTTCATGTGAATATTATATCACCAACTACCATATTAGCATTTAAAGAGATGTTTTATTACTTCTTGCTAGGTGAAGCCCTCTATTCTAGTTAAGATATTGTAATTCACACTCAAGAAATTCAAAAGCCCACTGACATTAAACAATTAAGAATGTTCACACATTATAGTACATGTAAATTATTCATCTAATCTTATCATGTTGATGACATAGTGGTTGTGGTGAAGAAATAAGATATAAACTAGAACCATGTGTAATGGATCAAAACACATTTATAGCAAGCACATTGAAATTGTCAATGCAGGTATCAGCATATGCTAGTTTTTAAGCCTACTGCATTGTATTGATCACTAATATTATCACTAAAACAGGAGGGGAGGTTATATAGCTTGTACATTTTACCATCATATTGTCAAAGCATTGTCTGTAATCATTGCTTGTTATTAAAATGTTTCATGTGAAAAATCGTTACAGCTTATTTATAACAAATAACAGAAGCAACTGGTGAAATTAATGACCACATAGGCATAATAATGAGGCTAAAGTCGCACAAGCTGTGTTCTCATGTTTGCATTGTTTGGAAATGTTATTGCAATTACTTGAGTATTTGTAAATGTTATGTTTGCACGTCGTAATGTTAACATATTATGTTTTGCAACAAAGACGTTAGGAAGAAATTCTTTCGTAATACATATGAACTATAACTAGTTACGAAAAATTCTCAGGCTATTTTCTAGCGAAATATTTTTCTGCACTGAACAGCTGATTAGACCTGAAATTAATGTTGCTTAACTTTTACATATTAGTTGTAGTTATATCATATAATCTATAATCTTACAAGCTTTGAGAAAAAAATTAGAGCTGTCTTACACCTACACACGGTATGATGCATACAATGTTTTACAAGGCAATACACCTTTCTATATTTTCTTGAAAATTAGCACTTTAGCGAAAAGAAGCAAATTTATAAAGCCAATGAAAAGCTTCAAATTTAATTTATATAATAAAAACAAAAATAAAACCTTAAAATAACATTTGTTCTTCCGGTGAATAGAGACAGGTGCAACGACAACGACCAAATCGATGTTTTTGTCGGTTGTCGAAATTACACAATTCACTACACTTTTATCACCTTTGTATTTTAAATCGAACCCAGTATTGACATCCGATCACAATTTGATAGGGACTTCTATTATGTAGAATACACATGCACGAAACGGATGATTGGTCTTGTCCAATGACACTGTTGTTCGATCTGCTGGAGAAAATAATAACACTATCTATCAGAATCAGTCCTTTGTTAAGTAATTTGTCATATAAAGTATTATTGAAAAATATAAAATTTTAGAAGTTAAAATAGGCTGAATAAAACAAAAGATGATAAACTCAGGTGTTTTGTAACCGCACCTATTTCTAATAAATATCAGACTGACATACAGACATACTGTTGTACAGTTGTAGATACCATTATTACTAAATTCTACCAAAATAAAACTACCAAGATGAGACAGGTAATTATTTTTTTGAATCAAAAATAAGTAAATAGTTGGATTTGTACGTTCATGATTTCATTTAATCCATTTTAATTAACCTCAGTACTTGTTTTATATTTTCTAAAGTAGAAATGTCAAAGGAACACTTAGTTACGTTTTTTCCATCTAAGTAACAATTTTCTATTTTTCTTGTGTACGTAGTTGTGTATTAACTACAGGTTCTATAATTAAAGATAATATAGTTAGCGTTAAATTAAACAAAAGTTGATAGTTTTTGTTTATTAAGGAAATTCTACCAATTGACGACATATTTAACACTGGCAATATTAACCACTTATTGCTCATGGAGTGATGGAGGGAAAAGAACTGAAATCTTTAAAAATTAATTCATTATTAATAGATTGTATGATATAATTGTAACGCACATATTTACTAATTTCAAATACTTAAAAGACATATAGTTGTATTGGTCCCATAGAATGTTATGATACACCTTTTTTAAATTTGTAAACTTAAATATTGTAACCGGGTATTTTTTACCAATACACAGATAGGAAGTGAGAATAGGTATCTTATAAATCTTTGTTATGTAAAACTAGCTCAGGCAAATCAGTTTTGTTGTTTACATTACTAAAGAATTCTTTATTGAAATAAAAAAGCAACACCAAAGATATGAGTAACACAAACACAAATATTGAACAATGCCATGAATAATGCATTTGTATTTGTAACGAACAAAAACAACTGAAGTGGAAGAATTCGTTATTGACGTTCTTATTTAGCCTTTAGGTACAAATTACAAAAACTGCCTCTCGTGATTTCAAAATGTACTTACCTATTTTTTTCTTGTTTCAATGTCAACTTCACGGGTAGACCTCTTTTGTGGTTTGCTGATTTTTTTAATTACTACATTATCATATTTTTTAGATAATGTAACAGAAGGGAAAATTTTGCGAAAATTAGGCAGTAAACACTGATCCTATGTAAAACGTGGCTAATATTGAGGTAATTCAAAATATGATGGAAATCTAAAGTGACAAATCTAATACCTCGCTAAACCTTGCGAGAAAAAAGTCTTAGCCTGTTTTTAGAAAGAAAAGCTTACTCTTTAAGTATTATACATATTTATGTATTCATAAAATTTATCTGCGACCTCATTCCCGACTAGACTAGATCACTATCCTAAATCATTTGTATATCTTCAACACGTTTTCCTGATTTGTGCGCGCTAACAAATTTTATTACGAACGATTGACGATGTATTTAAAAATCGATAAGATTTATTCTTTTGATATTAATTTCAATTTATGAACTGAGCGTACCATACATATACCTATAAAAGACGAGAAAGGAGCAAGCGCATCGTCTGATATTATGTGACCTTTGCTACAATAACAATCATAATAATTACTGATGCATTATCCGCATTTTTGTGAAAAGAGTGAGTGGAAAGTTTACACATAATTATACAATATTGTAAGCTGGTATTGCCGGATTTATAAATTTTATATATAATTACTTTATTTACAAAACGTATAAATTGTTAACAAAAGCATTACATTTAGTAGCAATGATATGACATGTACGTTTAGGGAAGTGTATTGTTACATTTTAATGAACATAAAGTTATACAATACCAGAAGTGCGCCAAACCTATGAATCAGGCAGGCGCCGAAAATACTTTAATAGTCACCTCCATCGATAAAAGCTCACATCATTGACGAACGCTTACTAGTTAAAAAACAGTTCCTGAAAAATCTATACTGTAGTTATCAGACTCGTGTTAAAAGAAACCATCAAAAATATTTCCATTTCTCAAAGTTCTTGAAATAGGAAACGTAGACGGTAAATTAAAACGTATACGTATACGTCATTTGAATGCTATTATAAGATCAGCTATTATTAGAAAATTAGACAAATAAATAGGTATAGAATACGTAATCACTTCCCAAGCGGCATTCTTAATATAGACTTCACGTCGAGTAGCGTCACAGGTTACACGAGACGGTTGATTTTTAACGAAAATTTTTGTATTGAAAATTATTTTTATTGCATTGAATTTCATTTTTATTATATAAATCTTTGCTTTATTATAACGTAATATACATTCTAAACATAATAAAGAGCTTACATTTGAATAGTTATGTAGAAACTGTGTGCGGAATAAAATAGATCATGGACCGAACTTTTTAAATATGTTTCTAAATAGAAAATCAAACGATAAATAATAGTACTTTGACTATGTATATTAATGGCTTTAAGATATTAAATTGCAGTCATAAGATATAAGAAATTATAATTTTTCAATAGTCGCGTGGGACACATTATTTAAAAATAGATTGGAGGATCATTTTAGTTGGAACCTAAAAATAAGTCTTTACAATTATGAATCAATGATGAAAGTAATGTACCTACACCTTCGCAGTGACGCCGTTAGGAATGCAGGAAATATATTCTTTAGCTATATCGTTATATGGAGACTCGGGATCGTTTTTCACACATTTGAATTTAGTAACATACGTAAACATAAAAACACCCCAACCTTTAACAATGTCTCTCGAAAATATAACCTGGCAACTGGATCAGCGACAAATCGGTTTTTATTTGCCCGCGAAAAGTCAATTTTGTATCTTGTCAGAGTTCTAGCTTTAAATGGGCTTGCACTTTTACAATAAGGTTTATATATCAATGGTTACGATTTTCTTTATTTATCTGTACTCTAAACTATTGCAAGCACGCCATCTGTTAGAGGTAATTTATTAAAATATGTAATATTAACACAACAAACACAATTCGAAAGACTTTATTACTATAACTATAATGGAAGACTTTTCTGAGGCATGCAAAGTTATAATTGCATTACAATATATTTAAAATTCTAAGCAAATAACATACATTCATAGTAAAATATCGTTAACATTTATCTATATAAAAGAACATTTAATTTTTTAGGCAGACAACATTTTGACATTTAAATAAATAAATTAAACATTACTACAATAGTTTGTGCTTTAAAATAAAATATATAAATAGGTAACTATGGCACTTTGGCACAAAAATAAATGCATAAAATGCTAATAATACTGTGAAATGTCACATAATTTAATTATTGCATACAGCACCTCATACTGCATATCTATGGAATGAATATTGAGAAGATTTTGTATTGTCACATTCTAAAATTCTTTGAGTGTTTTCCTTAAAATATCTAGATATATATCCGCGTGTTTCTTTTGGAACACCAAGGCCGGTCGGATGCGTATGGCGCGCTCGCCGCACGCGCCGCCCAGCACGCCTGCAAATTAACAACCACTTGACAAATCTGTTCCCATCAAAATATTTCATTTACTTAGCTTTATAAGCAATAGCGTGTTAAGTAGTTAAACCGAAAAAAAATCAGTGACAACCCTAAAAATATTGTCACCTTGTATTTTAAGACAAAATATCACCATCATCTTCAGTCTAATGATTTATCACCATATTTACATTCGTGAAACCTAATTTTGTCACCTTCCGGAGCATGGCACAAGACCTAACCACCTTCTCTTACACCACCACTGACTTTTATCTATTTTTTCTATAATCTATACTAATGATATAAAAAGGAAATATGTATATTTGTATGTATTGAAATAACAGGAAAACTATTGGACAGATTTCAAAAATACTTTCACTATTAAAAAGCTAAAAAGTAAGTAAGATAGGCTATATCAAAATTTGACGGGGGCGAAGTCACGAGCCACAGCTATACAAAGATAAATACGTCATTAGATTTGGAATTACCATTAATTAATATATGCATACCATTTTTCTTCATGTTATTATTAATCTTGTCTCGGAGCTGCGCCGTGGTTGCGTCGAAAGCTAAGAATGTGCCGCGACCGCGCACGCTGCTCATAATATTCGGGAACTCCTTCTCCAGCTGGTGGAGACCATTCTTCAAATGTTCTCCCACTTTTTGAGTCGAAGCAATGAGATTGTCACTTTTGATGACTTCCAAAACCTTGGCCAAGAGGATCAGCTTTCCCGGGTCACCCATCCACGTGTTGAACACTCGGTACGGATGAGGGGGCCTGGAAATAAGAAGAAATTACATTAAAAGTACAAATTGTAATTCGTTTTAAGTTAAAATGCAATAAATTTTTTGTTGCTTTTGATAAATTATTTCAATTGTAATTTTTAGATATCAAATTGTTTTCGATGGCTTTTGCCAATCGTTAAGAAAATAAGTTGCCCATCGATGTAGAGGACGCGTATGGACCGGTCATGTGAAACCGATGATGTACTAACTTGAAGGCCTCGCTGAAGTAGAACCCCCCGGTGAGCATCTTCTTGCTGAAGGTGACGAGGTCCGGCGGCGCGGCCAGCGCGAAGTGCTCGTGGCACCACATCTTGCCCGTCGGGCCGCAGCCCGTCTGCACCTCGTCCATTATGAGTGCAACACCATTCTGTACATTATACAAAATATAGGTTAATAAATAACCACCGTAACTGTTGTTAGCTTTTTTATAAATACTGTATTATTCAAAGTTATATTTTAATCTTCGCTATTAATCAAAACTATTTTTATTTAAAACAACAATATTGTTAAGAAAATATTAGGAAACGAAAGGAATAGTTATAGAATAATAGGTAAGGGGTGGCTCAGCCCTAAGTCGCTAACAAACTTAGTATTTTTCTAGTAATCACCACATTCGATATCTTTACGTGGTTTTAAACAAACAAACCCAACGGTTTGTTTGTTCAGAGTAATTTACAAGTATTGTTAATATGGCCGTACGACGATATTAACAAAAAATCATATGTGTCTAAATATCTAACATAACGTTGTGTTTAAAATTATGTAATATTCTCTCACTTTCTTGCATATTTTCTGAAGTTTCTGGAAGAACTCAGGAGATGCTTCGTTGTCTCCGCCCTCGGCCTGTATAGGCTCTATTATGACCCCGGCTACAGGGTTGCACGACTTCTGGCAATGGATTATATCCTCCACCTCCTCCAAGCATCTGTAACAAAGTGCGTTTAATGTTTTTATTAAAATTTTTATTGATTTATTGATAGTTCTAGCACATATGCTGAGTGGTTATCACCAATAAATAAATAAATAAATAAATTCCTGTTCGGTATTTAGGATACCTACGCCTGTTTTATCTATATCTAGATTAATATTATAAAGAGGAAAGTTTTATAATTTTGTATGTATTGAATTAACGCAAAAATTACTTTGCCGATTTCAAAAATGTTTTCACCATTAAAAATCGTACGTTATCAATGAGTGATATAGGTTATAGTTTGTACTATTTTTGATTGCACGTAGACGAAGTTGCGAGCAATAGCTAGTTACTAATATTTTAAACTAGCTTTCGCCCGCGACTTTGTCCGCGTGCACTTAAAAAAAAAACAATAGTGAATATGTGTTCTTCCAGACTATCCTTTATATCTATACCAAATTTCATCCAAACTATTTCAATCGTTTAGGCTACAAGCTGTAACAAACATCCATCCATTTAAACCTTCGCATTTATAATATTAGTATGAAGTATGATAGTGCCGCCGCGATAACATTGTCCGTAATTAACAGACGTCGATTTAAATTATTCAAATAAAAAATGCGAATGAATATGTAAAAATAAATGACTTATTAAATGCACAAGGGCAACGTATCAGTAACTTTGGCTTGTGACTTTTTATGTGTAAATGTAATCGCAACATCGATAACGTCCGTTTAATATACATATAAAAAATTACTTTTTATGAAAAAAAAAAACAATTATAATACATACTTGAAACTATATAAAAATGGTTATTAAATGAAAGCAGATATATACTTGCGATCCATCTCAGCATTCTCTCGCTTGTGTTCCTGGAGTGGGTATTTGTAGTGAGGGAAGGGGGCCACGGGCCACGAGAAAGCGGGACAGTCCAGCTTGTGGATAGGCTTTGACCGCGTCGACGACAACGCGCCGAACGTGCGCCCGTGGAAACCTAGCTGGAAATCAGAAAACAATAATCCAGTCAGCTTAGAAATCTCAATAAACTTATCAATGCACAAGTGTAATAAACTCACCTTGAAAGACAATATAGACAAATGCGGAGATCCCGGCGGCTGGTTGATCATGCAGGAGTTAATTTCTTCTTGAGTAAAATCGATCTTTCCGCCTCGTTCTTTCGTTCGATACCACATGAAGACAGATTTGAAGGCGTTCTCGTTGGAACATGAGCCGCACATCATGGTGGCTATGCAGGTGAGGCCGGCCGGCGCCACCGGCATCAACACGTTGTTCAACATCTCAGGCCACTTTTGAGATGGGAATACACCTAACGCCGGTCGGTTTATCAGTTGCTTCTGCAATTAATTAGACAAATCTAATATATCTTACTAAAATTATAAATGCGAAAGTTTAGATGGCTGGATGGATGTTTGTTAGAGTTTGTAGGCTAAAAAACTGCACGTATTTTCATGAAATTTGGTATAGGTGTGGAGGGTAGTATGGAAGAACATATAGGATACTCATTTTTGTTTTTTAAATTCCATACGGACGGAGTCGCGAGCGAAAGCTAGTACTTTTATATTCATGTTAATATGTTTACCTTATCCTCATAGAATTTAGAGGTGCCTTTTATACTTGAACAAAAATAATTGGAAATACAATACGTGACGTCAAATACCTACTTATTTTGATATTTATTCAATAACAATCAAAGGACGTTGTATTGACTAAGGTAGTCAAGTGACCTTTTTTTGGTAGAATAACCAAAATGTTAATTCTGCAATGTATTCTAGATTTGTAAGTCGCGATTGTTTTAATAAGACCTAAAGTGTAGAGTGTGCGTACTGCGTACTGAAAAGGAAGCTTTGTAATATGAAAAGATGTATTTGTTGCGGCTATGAATTCAAGTGAATCCAAACTTACCAAGTTATGTGTATCACAAAATGCGTTTAATAATTTTGGGTGATTATACCCGATGGGGATCGACGATATCTGCGTGAACGCATCCAGGAACGTGTTCCCATCGGCGTCCACGAAGTAATTTCCCATACATTTGTCATAATCTGCGAATAATTGTACAGCACCTGCTTGCTGTAATAGAAATTAGTTAAATGTAAATTCAGCTTCGCGTTTTTTCCACGTTTAGTACAATAAATTTTTATTAAAGTACATCTCAATTATAAAAAGATTCATAAATGAAAGAAATACACGTAAAGAATCCTTTACTTAGTTTATTAAGGCTAAAATTATACATAAAAGTACCCTTTATACATATCTTATTAATCCGTATAGTCATGTTTCAAGACTAACTCAAACAGAAAACCTTTATATTGCTATTCCATTATTGCCCTAGTAACTATGTACGTACAATCCGCACTGATAACGATAAAGATAACGATAGTAACCTTGACACGAAAATAATTCCCCGTTTAATTATACTCGACATTGTCAATAGCATTACAGCCAGTTGAAACAATAAACATTTTAATAAGCAAATAATTTAGTAAATAAGCTAAACGGTTAACTAAATAATACCTAATGCTTGTTACTCTGAAAAATCAAGTTATAAAAAGTACTACGTATATATTGTTATTTTTTCACGCTTTTATTTTCGTCCCTGTTGTTGACAGTATGATATGATATCTTCGCTAATCTCAATCTCTATCGGATTGTTAGATTTTATATAATAAAAGATAGCTAGTACTTGTTTACATTGAATCTGCATTTCTTAGCACTATAGTACAATATCCTGCTTACTAGGACCAAGGATTGAATTAATTATAATAACGCGCACATTTTCGTCAAATTTGTTTGAATGCAATTAAAATGTTTATTTTTATAGTTATCTATAGGTCAACAGGTTATTACGGTCCAACAGATATTACAAAGCAAAATATTATGCAATTATTGTGTTTTCGTATCTTATTTTAATGAAAGTCAAGTGCACTGCGCTAATCTTAGTAACAGGGACGGAGATAATAGCCACGTTCGCATTAATTCAAAGTACAATGGTAAACTCTAGTCAGATGTTCTTAGTGGTATTCATAAGAAATTCTTTTCAATGGACGTTCAGAAGTAATAGATACGAATGAGTGCGAGAGATAGTTGCAATATCAATAAAAATATAATGGCCTTCATCCATGACAGTCAATTCAGACCAATCAAGTTCCCCTACGTTACTAATAGCGTCCGTTGTGTTCAATGTGCTCTACCAAGAATCTGAATATGAATATAAGAGTAAATTGCAGACATAGACAAATAGTTACGAAAATCTGTAATGACCTTACCTGCAGGACATTGAGGTCTTTAAAGAGCTCCTGTGACTTCGGCCCTGGTACTGCAGTGCGTATGCAAGGCTTAGCTGGTTCACATTCAACACCGGTTGAATATCGAAACCCTAAAATAAATTACATTTGTTAATCGGCTCATTATTTCGCACTAATTTAAATATGCAGTGTATATGTAAATCTATGATAAGAATAATTTAATTTTACACAAGTAAATGTATCACTTGAAAGAACAAATATTGCACTTTTTTGTTATTTAAATTACTAGCTATCGCCCGCGACTTCCTCGGCGTGAAATTAAAAAAAATAGCCTATGTGCTCTTCCAGTAATACGATCAGCAGTTAAGGCTATAAACTCTAACTAATATAAATCCATCGATCCATCTAAACTTTTTCATTAATAATATTAGTAAGAAATAAGATAACATAGAGAACATTTAATAAAATTACAGAAATAGCTGATATTTGCACCTAATGCAATATTGCAACTGATTAACATTTACTATTATTTACAAAGACTCTGGAAGAAATCTGGAAAAGATTATATCCCAAGTATAACAACACCCTATTGAACCACCAAGTGAAGAACCTAAAAAAGCCATTTTAAATTTTTTACAACACACACATACAATTTTAAATATTTTTAAACACACATGCAGCTTGACAGTGACGCTCACATTCAAGCTCTAGCTATGACCCGCTGCCACTTACTGGATAATGCTTTAAAATTAAGTCAACCATATGATCCACTGCACCATCATAAAAAAATCGTAAAACACAACAAAAGAATGTATTTTCAGACTTATTATGTGATGATGGTTAGATTAAAAAACCTGTGATTACATTTGATGTTTTCGAAATTATAAAGAAATAAATAAAATAAATATTTCTACTCACAGTTTGGTATAAATTTATTATTTTTCAGTAGAAGCTGATCGTTTACAATTCGGATTATATTACCAGTCTTCAACATTTTTATTCGCGAATTTTAAAACTGAAAAAAAAAATACGAATTGCATATTATATGTGCCATAATAAAGTTTTATGAAAACGTACGGATATTTAGTTTCTCTTTCAATAATCGCACTAGCTTTATAAAACGTAAAATAAGTAGAAGCACTTACTATTCCAATTACCCTTCGCGAACGGCTATCCGGCCGCACTGGTTTTGTAATTATCCAATTGGCATCGATTGATATGAATTAGGAATGAAGAGGGCAAAGAGTGCGTATAGTGCCACAAGGATATTGTGCACCTTTTTGACATAGACAAGGCGGCGCCTCTGAGCATTTAGGGCTACCAGCAAGGTATTATTTCAATATTAAAGGGAAATTCTTTCCTTTTGAATAAAAAAACGCAAATTGTTAAAGAACATTTTGTACAAGTAAATGTAACTTACACCTTACAATGTAACTAGGAAAGGCCCCAGACTTCGTTTTTCGAGGAGAATAACTCTATAGTTAAACAACTTTTGTAGCAAACTTTTAGCAATGCTCTCTCTTTATACGGTAAGGGAAGAAATAGCCTTAACATAATAGAAATATTAATGATTGTTTGTTGTTTATAATCAACGCACAACACAAACTACATATGTCTTATGCCCATTGGTTTGAACTGTGCGTTTTAAAATTAATAGACAGCTAGTCTCTTGAATCATTACTAAGAACTTAAGAACACACAGTAATTTCTTTATTGCGTAAGTAAATATGTACTTTAAAAACTAAAACCCTCGTTGATTTTATGTCACGAAGGCGATACTTCCAATTGTACAAAACACGTAAAAACATAAGGTTCGGTCACTACGATTTTAAATAGGTAATAAAACAACTATCAGAAAAATATTTGTAAGTCTTAATTTAATACTATACATTTTTTTGAAATTACATTAATTAGTTACCATACATTTTTTTGAAATTACAAACATATTAGGGGATTTCTTGAATTAACAAATGGTAATTTAAACATTAAAACAATATTTACTCTTTGACGAATTAGTGTGACGTTTCCGTAATTCAAATGTCATTTGTCAGTGTCACTAAATTGTCAAAACAAAAAAGCTAGGAAAAAAGTAGTGCTTAAACACTGAATAAAATCTTTAACTTCTCTATAAACTACTGTTGTAAATAAATTAAAATGTTAAATAAAGTTTTGTTATCAACAGACGTTACACTAGCTTGTGTTCAGCATGCACTATCAACTGAAAAAGAAGAAATAATGGGATTGCTAATAGGCGAGGTAAGTTTTATGCACAGACAATTGAGAAAATTAAAGAACAAGAAATTAATTTTTTCATTGAATAACAGGTTCATGAAAACAATTCGTTGGTGTCTATAGTCTCCTCTGTAATATTACGACGGCTGGATAAAAAGCCCGACCGTGTTGAGATATCCGAAGAACAGTTGGTACAAGCTACTCTTAGAGCGGAAGAGCTTGCAGCAGAAGTTGGACGTCCGCTTAGAGTTGTTGGATGGTACCATTCACACCCTCATATTACTGTGTGGCCATCACATGTTGGTGAGAAATTTTAAGATATTGTCACTGGTCATGTTCACCCTGAAGCAAAAAAGATTAATCAACATTATTCTTTCTAGATCTTGCCACACAGTCAATGTACCAGCGTATGGATTCAAGTTTTGTGGGTATTATATTTGCAGTGTTTCTCACAGAACAGACAGCCAAGGCACCTTCGGTAACAATTTTTGACATATACAATGTAATGAATTGAGTGATCACTCCTGTTCATGTATGATTGTATTTTTTAGATACAGATAACATGTTTCCAATCAGTCAATGAAGGGTCAAGTCAAAGCAGAAGGGAAATTGAATTAGAAATAACCAACAACAATGATTCTTTAACGATAAATAACTTTGAGGTAAAGTTTAAAAAAGTGTTATATCAGATTTTCTTCTATTTGATTTTATGTATATAAGTGAAATCCGGCAAGTTGACTTTTAGATATTGACCCAATTACCAGCAATACTAAAGGAGGAGGAAGATGAATCTTACATAAATGAAGCTGGACAATGTGATACTGATATCATTACTAGGCAACACAACTCTGCAGTCCTGACTATAGCTATAGGACATATTGTGGAAAAGGTTGGTTATTCATGTATTACTTTATACTATTCTATACTTAAATTATTTTGTGCATCTGTAAGCAAATATCTTACAGATGCACAAAATAATTTGAAAGGTAATTGACAATTTACAAATAAAACAAAGCAGCAGATACATTTAAATCTTACTCCAGCAAGAGTAAAGTTAATAACATATGTCATTAAATTAAAATGAACTATAGTTTTTAAGTTTTTAACATAATTTATTTCTATAATACAGTAGTCTACATGTAATTATGAATTACATGGCACATGATTTATGTTTGATATGTCCTTCATTAAAAGTTATGTTAACATCACTGTAAAAAACAAATTTAAACAGTTAAACAATTGTAACTGGGTAATTATTTTTTGTTTCAGATTTCTAGGCCAATGCTGGAAGCATTGGTGGCACGAAATGCTCTTCACAGTGTTCGCTTACGTGCATTAAAAAAACGGCATCAAGAATTGATGTCTATGTTGGATAACATGTCATGTAATGTTTAAGTACAAGTATTTAAAATAAAAATTAATTGAAATCAAATGAAACATGTATTGATTAATTTTATAAAACATCATTTTTATCTATCATTTCAAAACCATCAGATGAATCAATACTAGAAACTCTCTTCCTTCTTCTATCATCCTGTGATGTATAAATCATATTAACAACTGCTCCACCTATATTTTGTAATGCATTGTATGCAGCATTACTCCATGTGTTTGCCGGTACAACCACTGCAGTGGATCGATATTCCTCCTTCAATGGTTCTAAAACAGATTTTACAGGTTTAATTAAAATTTTTATAGCCATTTACATCAATTGTGAAAACAATACTTACGTTTAACTTGTGGCATGTATTCATCTTCACTAGAATCTGAAGTCTCAATTTCTTTTTCAAATGTTTGCATTTTTTCCATTGATAGATTGGTTACAAGGGAACTACTAGTTTCAGAACTATCACTAGCTTCTTCAATTGGCAAATCTTCTGGCTTCCAATAATCTATGACATGATACAAAGAGCATAAATATGATTAATTAAAAAATATTATAATGTTAAAAAAAATGATATACAAGTTACCTAAACTTTGTTTTTCATCAATTATTTGATTTTGATCTTGCTCTATAGACAATAAATCCATATTTGCATCAGATTCTTCTGGTATTAGTCCCTCTAACTCCAGATCCAATTCTATATCATAAGCAATAATAAATAAACAAGAACAAAATAGATGTTACAAAATGTATTCACTAATCTAACTTAAAGTATTACCTGCATTTAGTTGTATTCTCCTTACAAGCCTAACAAAAGGTGGTAGTAATTTTTTTGAGAAGCATATGAACATTGTCAAAATATACATTATTGTGTATCCACTTGTATGCTTGCACACAAAAAAGACAACTCCAAAAATAATCTGCAGCAATAAAAATGCCTGGAAAAGTAGAACATACTTAAGGTTTACAATTTCTTTGTCTATGTTGTTAAAACACTATGAATCACTACAAAAACAGATTTTAAAGAAATAAAAATACCACATGGTGTTTTATAACAGTACTGTTGAAATTTTCTTATGATAGTTTAAGATCAATGATAAATAACTAGATAATAATTCATTCCTAAGTACTTATAAAAGCATAAAACAATGTAGAAAAGACATACCTTGGTATGGTTTTGTTCTCGCAAGAACATATAATCCAGCCATCTTTTATTCATCCAATTACTTAATTGCGCTGTGGTTGATTTGAACTTTGTAATATCACGGCTAGCTAATTTTTTTAAACAAGTTGTTCTATGTTTATGTTTTAGCCATGTTTCAAGAGCATCAATACACAATATAACAATTTTAAGTTTCAAAAGGAATTGGAAGAAATTAATTTCTTGATGGACGCAAAAACTGAAAAATAATCAACACGTTATAATTTTTAAAATAAGATTAGAAGAAACTTTATAACATATTGAATTTTAAAACTTACAAGAAAAATAAATTCAAAAACGCTATAAACATAAGGGACAGCCACATTTTATTCCAAAATAATACATCTTCAAATAATCCAATAAAGGCCACAAGTAAAAGAGAATTTTCATTTTTATTACTTTCCGTACTCTTGCTAGTACCCCATTTTAGTTTTCTTCTAATTGTAGCAAACATTTTATATGCTTATTGAAATATTAACACATAACGAAAATTATAATATTAAGAAAGCCTCTAACGTAATACTTTGTTAAATAAATACAAGGAGCTTCTTTTTATTATTTTTGCTTTTGCTTTTGTGTCAATGTCAATTGTGACAGAACAAAATGCAGTGTATAAAATTAAGGTTGACGTGATTTCAAAGAGTAGATAGGTGTCAAAAACTGGACAACGTTGCTACAACACAAGGTCTTACAAGTTCGTAAAAGAAAATTATACCAAGAAAATCAGTAGTATTAGAAATTGACAAAATATTCGTGATTTAAAAATTGGAAGACTCTCTAGAAGTGTACATTTTTACTATGAAATGGCAAACTTGTATCGGTGTAAACTTGTATCGTTGATGTTGGCGACCTCACTGAAAAATATTAAAACACCATATCGTTTGATACAGTCATCAGGTGGAATGGACAGATACTGCGATAGAATTATTTTAGTTTTATGTGCAGTGTGCAGTGTACAGTGCCCGTATTTCCAACAAGCAGAATGTGGAATATTGTAATGGTAACACATATTGGGGTGTAAAGATGACGGGAGATGTACAATGTCACAAATAGTAATATTTATTTTCTTTAATATCTTTAAATTATGATTTAAGTGTTATAAGATTGTTAAACTGTATTGTGTTTCAAACTGCTATTTCTGATATCAATTATAAACTTAAAGCGTCAGTCTAGTATGATAATACATGATTATCAAAAGTTTTAAAAATTTAAATTAGATTTTACTTGTTGAGCCAATAAAATAATGACTCATTTAATACTTTGAATTCAAATATAAATCACAACAATGTCGAATTTATATGAAAAGTTGCCTTGCAAAGAAGGATCAAGACCATACAAGTGTGTGGAATTTGGAACTAAAGTGTCATTAAAATTAAATAATTTGAGAAAAGACGGAAGATTTTGTGATATTGATTTGATATCTGGAACAACTAAAGTAAAAGTAAGTACTTTGTTAGTTTATTGTTTATTAAATCATATAGTAATAATATAAATTATTGTCTTATTTATACATAAATTTTGATACAAAAACTATAATTTCCAATATGCTCATGCTAATCGAAATTGCTCTGTATTTATAAAGTTTATATATTTCAGGCACATCGGGTCGTTTTAGCTGCAAGTTGTGAATACTTTGATGCCATGTTCAGTGTGGGCTTGGAGGAGAGTCATAAAGGTCATGTTATATTACCTAATGTTCCCCCTGGTATACTACCAATGATTGTTGACTTTATATACACAGGTACTTACAATCTATTATGTATAAAAAAGATATTTACTTCTTTGTACTACATGAATGTCAGATATTTAAACTGATTTAAACCTGATTTAATACCAGAAATCTTCATTAAAAGAACTAACAGTGTTTAAAATTGCTTCAGACTTATATTTAATATCTAATTTCATGTTACTTTTAGGTGAAATAATTATAGACAAAGCAACAGTCCAACATCTTCTGGTTGTTGCGGACATGCTGCAGCTCAGGGAGCTGGTGACTGGATGTGGTGAATATTTAAAAAGGGAATTACATGCATCAAATGCATTGGGTATTTATAGGTATTTTTTTAATTCAATCATTAAAGGTTAAAAAACATTTTTTCCTGAAAACAGGACATCACATATAAATGTGATGCCTAAATGAATAATTCATTTTCAATTCCTGATATGACTAACTTTCAAACACATGTTAAAATACTAAAATACTTTTACAATCACATTAGATGAATCATTTAGGTTAATAACTAATAAAATGAGAATATTATGTGGCTTTTCTTAGTATTGTTTTTTTGTGAAATATATAACACTAGCTGTTGCCCTCAACTTTGTTCATGCAATATTAAAAGAAAAAGTAGCCCATAATATGCCTGTCTATTTTAGCTACCCTTCAGTAAAAGTCTGGTAGAAATTGGCCCTGCTATTTCTGTGATTACCTGGAACAAATGTGGCTTGTGGACGGACAATTTTTTTTTATACAATTTTCTTTATAAGCAACTCAAATACACTATCTTCCTGAAATCTGAAATTTTCCTTTTGATATTACAAACAGACACTCCAATTTATTATATGTATAAATTGTTATAGTTAAAAACTTAATTGTGAATACAACTGTTTTTTTGAAACATTTGACTAACTGAATAGTAAAATTATTTCAGGTTTGCAGAATCCCACAACTGTATGAGCTTAGCAGAAGAAGCGTTAGCTCACGCTCAAGTACATTGGAATATAGTGACCAAGGGTGAAGAATTCTTAGAACTGCCCCTGCAACAACTTGTTACTTTACTGTCATCGGAAGAACTGAAAGTTGATAATGAGGCTCAGGTTGGTTTCCTAATTAATTCATTACTATGTAACTACATTTATATCAAAGAGAGAGAGAGAGACATTTATATACTTTTCGATATATTTGGTTTCAAAATTGTGCATGCAGAAATAATGTTTAGTGTCTTCAGCTTTCCTAGTAACTTCATTTTAATGTAACAATGACATATGTGATTAATTTTTCCCTTTTTTCATAGTTATCTTATATAGTCATATTGTGTAAACCTATTTCGGTATGAAACCTAACTAGGTTTCATATATAGAAACTTCTTTAAATCATTATTCTTATTTGTAATTATGTATTTAGTTTTAAGCTGTTTTGTGAACATAATAAAATAAATAAATGAATAAATTGTAGGTCCTATATCCAGCATTAGAATGGCTAGAACACGACCCGGCGAGCCGCAGGCGCCATTGTTTCGAAGTTTTAAGCAATGTCCGTCTGCCGCTGATCTTGCCACAAATTTTGGACGATGCCCTAAAAACCGTACGAGATCCATCTATAGCGGTCGCCTTGAAAACAGTACGAGTCGATATGGTATGTAATTGTGTTACATTCGACGACTCCATTGTTATCTTTATTTAGATTTGTTGAGTAATCGAAATAATGTTGACACAGATAACTGTTGAATAACAAACTGAGAGCAAATAATACAACAATTTTGAAGTGTTATGTTTATTTGACATTTAATCTTTTATGGTTTGTCTAAATAAGGTTGATTAGTTACATTAATCACGCATATACAATTTTAAATAATATTTGTATGAAGCTAAATGCCGTACTTAATAGACGGGTATCATAGTGACGGAACATAAGCGCTTAGCGAGAACTATCGATATTCGGTTAAATCATAAAAAATGTTAAACTAAAATTATGATTAATCTATTAATCTGTTTAACAGTGGTAGTGCCCGCTTTAACATCTTAGCACTGCAGGGCCGGCACGCCCGGTGTAATACCACGACCATACAGAAGACAGGCGTGAAATGGAAGCAATTCCGTGTTTCGTCTGATGAGTGTGGTGCCGGAGGCCTAATCTAAGTCCCTTTCTCTGTACCACCCTTTTCTTATAAGGAGAGGTTGGGAAGAAGAAGTGGATTTGACGGTAGAGGAGATGCATAGGAAGGGGAAATATCCTCTTTATGTGCGTCTCCTCCTCCGTCGTATAAGGGTAGGCAACGCATCTGCAATTGCGGATGCCTATGGGCAGCGGTCGCTTCGCAATTTTGGCGGTTTCAGGTGGCCGCTTGCTCGTTTGCCATCTTATGTTATAAAAAAAAATATTAGTTAATTTAAGGAACGGTTCTAGTGGTGAATACAGTGATAGCAATTGCAGTAATATTAATGAATTCTTAGATAATGCATAACTGTACTAGTAATAAATATATATTAAGTCTCATTCTTTGTAAATATTCTGTATTTTTCATTATTGATTTGACTTTGAATAACTATATGAAAAAAAACGGTGTTTTTAAATTTTTTTTATCCATAAGATATAACTATGATATATCGATTCTAATTACTATGAGGGTAAACATCAGAAATCGAAAATATTGAATACCTGATTTTACACAACCTAAAAACTAGCAAATAGAAATAATGAATATGTTTGTTTTATGGTATGGTAGAAAAGTGGTCGGGGTGCGCTGGTGTCGCTGGCGGCGGAGCCCCGCGCGCGCTCGCGGCGCGTGCTGCTGGTGGCGGGCGGCTCCTGCCACGACAACAACGTCATGCCCAGCTTCGTCACAGATAACATACTCTCCACAGTACTCAAGTTTGATCTATACAAGAGGTACAAATATCGTTTGCGAAATTTGTAATATTTGTGCCTTGCGAATTCACATACCATGCTCGATTTTAGTAATCTTGCTAAGCGGTATTTAATATTTATTGTTGGGCCATTAAACAAGAATTATATTGACGAATTTGTAATCTATCATTTGTAGGCGACATTGGTAGTATAAGATCCATTCTTTAAAATTATATGTTTTTGTCTTATATTGTCATGATTTTAATCTGCTTCTTGCGTTTAGAGAGTGGGAGGAATTAGCGCCAATGGATATCGCGCGCATCCAACCCGGAATGGCGACGATGGGCGGGCGCGTGTACGCGGTCG
>NW_013527915.1:5934385-5936126 GCF_000836215.1 Papilio polytes
AACACACCTTTCATACGTTTTCTTCAAAAAGAGAGTAGTGTTAATATTTTCAATATACAAATTGTTTATAATAAAGGCGAAACGTATTGCGGGCCAAATGGCTTGAAAAACTTGAATATTTTGTAAATAGATTTACGTGTTTGTAGAGGCTGTCGCAATTATATTGTGCGACAGTTATATATTAAAAAGTAATATGTAAAATAGTATAAAATGTATGTAAACATAGGAGCGTGTATAAACAAGGAGAATGTATGTCGGAAACAAGACTCATTAGCGTACGTCTATTAAGAAAAATTAAAATAAGAATAATTGACAACAGTTATAGATAACAAAAGTACTACTATTTGCATTTAACTTGAAAATGTTGATAGTACAACGCGTACACAATAACATGAGACTTGCGTAGAATGCTTTATTACTTTTTTATATGCGTTCTCGTGTGCGATATTTTTTTTAAGAAAACGTGTTAAACCGCCCAATTGTGAAATTTATAAGGTGTCAGATCATGTTATTGTGTTCTGGTTGATTTTATGTCAAGTTTTTATTTGGAAGAATTCCGGTTTTGTTTTATAAATGTGATAAGTGTACAAAATACATGTATGCGGCTATGTGAATCCCCGCAGTGTTATAACCTTTCATATTGTAGACACGATGCAGCTCATATAATTTAATACCAGTTTATAATGCATTTACCTAGTAGTGATTATAAAATTAACTATAATGACTAATTTTCGATAACTAAAACTGTCCAACAAATATTCGAGGTTTTTTACATTTTTATATGTTTGTCATACTGCCAAAATCCTAAAATCTTGTAAATAAATCATTTCTTGTAATACTTAATTGCTATGACTGTATGAAGTGAGTTACTTCCCAAACACTGTCGCGAAATTGTTGCCGTCTCACTTGTTCTTCTATCAAAAGACTGAGACAACAATATAATAGCGTTTGTAGCGGTGTTTCGGAATTAGTAACTATTATAGTGTATGCCTGCTCTTTCAAACGTGATAGACAGAGATAGAGACAACGGCCATCGCGACCTCTATTGGATAGATATGAAACTTCATATTGCCTCATTGCAAATATCATTAAAAATTCAAACTATATAATTTTGTATATTTGTTAATATAGTTAATAAGTTACATTCATAATAGTATTATAAATACAACAGTTATTGTTAGCGGTATATAGGTAAAGCCGCGGGTACAATTTAGTTTAGGAACATGTAAAATTATTCGTTAGTGAGCACATTTTTACTATCAAGTTATTTCCCTTGAACTATTTGTATGTTGTTTATTGCAAAATAATTAACTTATCTACATCCTATGGAAAATGTGATAACAGTTTATACATTTTACACAAAAGTCTGGTTATTTCGGCCCAATTGGCAATGGGCTAAATCAACAAACTATTCAGTAACTAAACTTCAGTTGTCTATCAAATCATGTGATGCAAATAAATGTTAAAATATAAGCATGTTGAAATGAATTAGGTTTCGTTTGTGATAATGTACAAAGAAATTATACATTTATATAATAATGTTTAATGGTTAAGTTTTATGTTATTTTAGATATTATCTCAAATCTACAATTAATATATGTTTTATATCAATAAAGTGCACTGATAATCTTTTATATTTTTTGTATTTTATTGTAAAATCAAATTTCAAACATTTTCAAAAGTTGAGTAGATGAAAAAAACAAAGCATTAACATTTATTTTTAAAATGCAATAAATTAAAA
>NW_013527915.1:5936246-5947404 GCF_000836215.1 Papilio polytes
CTTTTATATTTTTTGTATTTTATTGTAAAATAAAATTTCAAACATTTTCAAAAGTTGAGTAGATGAAAAAACGAAGCATTAACATTTATTTTTAAAATGCAATAAATTAAAAATAGATCACAATACTTTGTATAACATTTTAAATGGGGTTCTACAATGAAAAAGCGGGAAACGTGGCGTCTTCCGGAGATGTGATGTCAGCAGCTAAGTAGAGTCGTCCTAGCAGACCCTCAAACAAGGAGGCGGGTCTGTCCGGCGCGTGCTGCTCCGTGTCCGGCATCTCCACCGCGCACCACTCCATGAAGCAGCACGCACGGTATAAATGAATAGGATCCTGCAAACATATGTAAGACAACACATTTATACAAGAAAATTATCAGTAATATCTCATATTCAGTTACGATTGATGTGTAGGGTAACAGTACTGGATAAGGGAAAGTCAGATTATAGCACCAGTGGTAGAGAAATGTTAGTAAAAGAAGGGAAGAATCGTATGTTACAAAAAGGGAGGTAGACTTAGAAAATGGAGATTGAATGGTGACATGATCAAGAAAGGAGTGACAACAGAATATCGGAAGAAAGACACCTGTTGCGCCGTACTCTTGGGAGTAGGACAAGGACAGGAAGATGGTGATATCTCTGTTATATACATTAAATCAAGAAACTTACTTTGGTAGTTTGATACAAATATAAGAAAGAGTACGCGTTTCCACTGACGCCGTGGCAGAGGCTGTAACCTTTAGTGCACAGACCACGCTGCCAAATAACTTCGCCGCACTGAAGAGCTGTTTTAAAATAATTGTTGTCTTCAAAAATCTGTAACAATAGGCCATCAAATTAGCAAAGACTTCTGTATTTAACATTAACATACAATATAAAGGTTTACCTGATAAGCTAGAACGAACAAGGCAACAAAACCTGGAGCACCATGACACCACTGCACCAACTTGTCTCCAGAACTACTTCCTAAAGATGAGGGGAAATTTCCACTTGCATATTTCTGACGCGCCAACCAATCCAGTGTAGGCTTCACTAATGTCCGCATGTCTTGATGGTTTACATAAGAGCGACCCTATTTAATAACATATTTCAAATTAGTCTAGAATAATTAAAAAAGTCGGCAAATTGCATATCAAACAAATTCATTTACAAAGTATTTGTATTTTCAATACAATAAAGAATATTTATTCACGATATAATCTACACATTATTGTGTGTAAACACAAGGCAAATCACAAACAGGTGATACTCCCGATCAATTAGTGACAAATACTCAAATAATTTTTAAAACAAATATTGGCAATTATACTTACTTGCAATAAAAGATATAATATACCAGCAACACCATGCGCTGCACCAAGGTAAATCTTATCGTGCCATTGCCACAATAGCGGGCTTTCCGACTTCATCTGTGCCGAAAACGATCTTCCAGATTTTAATATATTAACAATCACCTATTAACATAGAACAAGAACATGTTTATTAAGAATCACCATCAAAACTTTAGTCACAAAACATTTATTAAACATTCCTATAAAGGGTTTAATGTCAGCTTATTATTTGAACATACTTTACCTCTGAATTTAAATGTAATAAAAAAAATACTTTGCCTGTTTATGATTACCTTTTCTATATGTTTTGATGGTATAACATCAGGCTCACGGACATACTCTTTTACAAACAGCAGGGCATATAAATATCCAGCGGCACCATACAGAAGTTCATCGGGTGATTCTTTTAAAAGTGAAATAAGATCTAGTAACCTAAAAGGAAGAAATTAAATTACTATGTAATGGAAAAAGCAACTTAAGAGAACTGTATGGGGGTTTGTAACTGTGAGCACATGTTGGAACAGGCAAATAGTAAGCAGATCTAAGTTACCCCAATTATTAACCAACCCTGCACATCATACTTGTTATGTTAAGTTAAGCTAACTCAAACTTTATAAGGCTAACTATATTTATAATAATATAATAAAGGATAAACACTCTATTTTGTGGCATAGGATGTCAGCATTTACAACATATTTTTGGATAATTCCTTCTTTAATAAAAAGCCCTACACTTACAAACTTTAGGCTATATATTTTCACTCTTTTAAACTTAGGGAATAAATTAATTGTAAAAATTACCTTCATATGGGAATGGGACCATAAACTACAAGTTGCCAACATTAAAGAAGCAAGGATATTATGGTAATTGTGATTTTAACATTTTACAAATGTAAACATTAAAATAAAGTTTTTATAATGTCATGCAAAAAAAGCTGCACAGGAACAGCTAGTAAATGAAAAATACTCAACTTATATGTAAATGTTAGCAGCATACCTTTGAACTAATGTATTATGATCTGGTAAACTCTTTGGACGATTGTTTCCCATTTTATAGGAAATTATTGTCGCAATTGCAAGTGGGCCCGCGTCTCCGCAAAGAAAACTAATACGATGACCTTTTAAACTTCTTAAATCTAAATATTGCAAGGCCAACTAAAAAATAGAATGAAATAGTTGTATTATATCTATACAAATATTTCCATAGAAGTCTATATAAAAAAAGTTTCTTTAATATTAAATTGAAAAAACCTATTAAAAAGATAGAAAAACATTAGTTGAGCATTTAATAAGACTGAGAAAGAGTCAAAAACTCAAAAAGTAACTTCTGTGTTAACATATAACAATTACCTTCAAGTAGTTATCATCTGCTCTTGTGTGTTTCAAGTAATGCATTAAATAGAACAGAGCTAAACCAGCTGACCCTGTGTATACCGTGCCATTGTTAAATATTTCACTTTGCATTTTTGTTGTTAACATATGTAGCTTCTTCTCCATATAGTCGTTTAATTTGTTTTGAAAGATTTTGGAGATCTAAAGATGAGATGTTAAACTGTCAATAGTTTTGGTTGGAACATTACCAACTTATAAATAAATCATTATAAAGGATGCAAACTTAGTATTTTTACTACATAATAGATCACACTTTATGTAAGACCATCATTATCAACTCCTATACTTCCCCAGCAAGGGGCTCAGAGCCTACACTTAGCTATGGGTTGAACAGGCCATATTTAACCACAATGGTCCAATGCAGATTGGTTGAATTCACACATAACTTTGAATTTCTTCACAATTATGTGCGGGTTGCAATACAATGTTTTCCTTTACCGTAAGAATGTTGGGTAAATGTACATATGAAATTCGAAAATCGGAAAACACATTGGTACCTAATGAGATACCCATGATACGTGCCCTTCTCCCATTTTACGCAATTCATGCTTATAGAATACCAGCTATACGAATTCTCTAATCAAGAAAGCTAAGGCGGATATTATGTTGATTACAAATATAAATTTATTGTTATAGCAAAAGATATACCAATTACCAACCCCTGTAGAAGTATCATTAAGAAGCATGTGCCCGACATCATTTTCAAAGTTATTATCAAAGAAATTTTTTCGCGACATTTTTATGTTTGTAGATTTTGATTATTTCGATTGATTGGTTTGTTTTTGTTTTTAAATTCACTGACATTACGATAACAAATTTTTGACATTGACATTTTGAAGTAAAAACTAAAACAGCTCGTGCAGTTTCCTGTTTCCTGCAAAGAGTAAATGGTGGTGGTGGTGTTAATGGGTGGTTTTGTTCTGTCATTAACATTCCTTTTATTTTATTTTAAAGGATTAATATATTGTCTATAGTAATTAATGAAATAAGTTATTAGGTAATAAATGTAAAATTTTACTTTGCAAAAGAATTTAAGATTAGTATATGACGAAAAACACAATAAATGCGTATATAATAAATATTCTTCACGCAGATTTATTAAAAGAAAAAAATCAATACAAACTAATTGGAAAACAAACCACCATTTTTCAAATGTTTTATTATCCATTTAATTTTCAATCATAATCAGTCTTAGGTTCCTCCCCCATTAGATAATAATAAATGTTGACGTAGAATTACATGCTTAAAATTAACCTCATTTCCCAGACTGATTTTCGTAAAACATTTCGTAAAACAAACAACAAACATTCGTAATACTCTGTGATAAATGTCATGCAAGATTTTGACTTTTGTACTTCCCGTTGTCAAAATAAATGATAAGAAAAATTGGTAGGAGAGCGCATGCGTCTGACAATTTTCGGCCATATTGTTATGACGCATACAAGATCATAGGTCTCCGCTAGGCGTGAGTCGTTACGTCATTTGCGAGAAACGTAACGAAACTAGTGATTTGTTCGGCGTCACATGTTTCAAAACTAGTGATTTTTGTAACTAGTTATTTCCATTGCAAAAATAATAGCCTATTAAAATAAACCCTCTGTAATAGATATAAAATAATTTCAATTTGTCATTTGTATTGCCTTTTTGAATAATTAAACTTTTTGTCTGATGCCTTGCTTATTTTAATTTTTGATTATGTTCGTACGATTACTAACTATAAGACTATCTTACTAAAAAACGCGTTTTATTTTCCTTCCTTTTGGTGTACAAACAAAAGACTAAAATTTTTAAGTAACAAAGCAACGAATGTTCAACAAACTATGTATTAATATTTGAGTCGATATTTTTGTTTTTAAAATTTCATAAAATAAATTACTTTTTCAATTAAGAAACAGGAAAAGTACACATTTTGGGTGTACTGAAACTATACCTCGAAATGACCATAACTGTAAAGTGATATGGCTATAACTGTGTTTGAATACAACACAGTAGTGGTCCACTATATTTTAGACTTTACGTAATATCCACATGAATAGCTGCTAGAACATTTATTCTGTCATAACTATTGATAAAAAGCACATGAAAATTGAATAAGTAAACAAATTTCAAGATTTTAAAAAGCTGTCCTTAACGAAAGCGATAAGAAATTAACAATTTTTACTCAGCTTCGCGCCTGTTGCATTAAGTTCAGCCGTGGCCCTATGAGTTAATATTTTATACTAATAATTTAGACGTCAAATGCTAGAATATTAGTTGGAGAATATGTTACAGTGGTTTACTTTCAATTAATTTCCGTAAAAGCTGCAAAAAATGTTTTTTTGTCTTAAGTGGACTCTCCCTGGTCCGAAACTGTCTAATATATCCCATCACTGTTTTGTGTTTAAAGCTATACAGTTGAGTCAATAAATTAACTTTCCTTCATACTTTATTCAGGCTTAGGACTGACTGCATTAAAAATTTAAGTGTATTTATTTTTGATAATATTAGTATAGATTAGTATTTACTATGAAACTATGACTTTTATAAAATTATTAATGCAGGCGTACTTAAAAGTTAATTTGATTGTATATACAATGATGATTAATATTTACAGCTTTTTACACTTTTAATTACATGTTTATTTAAACTTTTTCTCTGTCATTTGTTTTTGCACTTTTATTTACACTGTACAGTTATTTTGTTTGTTCGGCTATTTTCGGAAAAATCTTTTCGGGTCTAAGTTAACATTTAAATATGTCAATTGGGCAACTTTGTGTGTCTTCAATTGTGTGCGGCGGTTATTTATTGTGAGTCCTGTTTTGCTGAATATCCTCTCGCACGGAACTGAAGTTGCCATTATGTTGCCATACTTGGGTAGAAGTATAGCAAGGTTGGGATAAATATGGCGATTAAGTTGCCACCACAGCAATGGACAATTAAATTTCCCATTGTCGTTAAACATAGCTAGAATATTATCTTTTAAATAGGAGTCTACTTCCTTTATGGCACACGACAAAGGTGTGCCTACTTGCTGCTGCTGCGTTCCGACAATATTGCTTAAAATAGACCAAGGTGAAAATTTATCTCGAACTGGTATGGAAGCTGAGGTTGAAGTAGATTGCTGCGTTTGATTTTCTCCATATCGCCGCCGTCTAATTTCATCCGCAAGTATCTCTTCCAGCGTTTTTTTGGCTTTTGCCGCGTCATTTGTGTCAGAAAATACATTCAATTTGTATCTTGGATCTAAAATTGTACATATCGAGAACGTGCCACTTTTCTCAATACCTTCAAATCTTTTATCCAAGCCTGTTCGAAGTGCTGTAATTACGTTATTTGTTATAGCAGTGAAGCCTTGCAGGAGCAGCTGGACACAAGATTCTTTAAGACAGCGTGTCATGACTATGATGGTACTGGCTGTCATATAATTTTCACCACTCATTGCTTTCGTAGCTTCGTCAAATGGTTTCAAAACTGTGCACAGTTCATTAAACATTCTCCATTCTTCGACAGTTAATATGGGCAAATCTTTTTTAAGTATTGCAACAGTGGCACATATTTGGTTTTCTAGTTCCACAAATCGCTGTAACATGGAAAATGTGGAATTCCACCGTGTTGGTACTTCTTGTATCAAGCGCTTTGGTGTCAACTCCGGATTCTCTTGTGACTGTACTTTTAATAATTTCTCTGATGCTACTGTGCTAGTTTTAAAGTGACGGACTATAGTTTTAACTTTGTCCAAAGACGCTTGGACTAGTTTTAAGGCATCTTGAACTATTAGGTTCAATGTGTGGCCGTAGCATCCGTAATGCTTCCACCCTATGTCAATAATGGCTTTTTTCACATTAGCTGCGTTATCACTAACAATAAAATTTATTTTATTTGTTACCTTCCACTCGTTGGTGGATTCGAGCAATGCAGTTTGAATATTCGCACTGCTGTGAATGTCTTTAAATTCTGCACATTTTAATAAAAATGTTTTATGTACGAAATCTTTTGTTATATAGTGCCCCGTGACGGCAATGTAAGCATCATTAACTCGAGACGTCCATAAATCAGTAGTTAATGCTAGATATTCAATGTCATTTATTTCTTCTTTTTTTTTTAGAACTGTTTGGTCGTATAATGTGGGAATTAGAACGTTAGAGACAGTTTTTCGTGATGGTAACTCGTATCCAGGTATGTGTCGGGCAAATTTTTTGAAAGCACGCTCTTCTACTAAAGAAAAAGGGTGATAGCTATCTATAAAAAGGTCGGCAAGATCATTATCAATTTGTCTTTTTTTAGTTACTGTTACTTTTTTGCTAATTCCGTAGTTATCAATGCGCTGTTGCGTAGCGTGGTAAGTGGGTATGGTATTTGTAGCATTGGACGTAGAGTCGTTTGTAGAGCCTGATGCAGCATCGGAGCTGGATATCGAGAGCTGAGGTTGGACATCGCTCGGTGGTTCCTGTCGACGAAATTGTTTAGGTGTCCTTACCGTAGATTGCGCGGTACAAATAGCTGTATATGCATGTAGGTGTTTTCGCTTTAAATGTGTTTTTAAATTCGCAGTTGAAGTCTTGAAGCTATAAACTTCACCACAACTGTTACACTTTGCTTTTTTTTCATTATCTAGTTTTTGAAAAAAATCCCATAAAACACTAGAATTTAACCGAGACATATTTACACTATATACTACACTATATACTACTCTATATTCTACACTATATACTACTCTATATTCTACACTGTATACTACTTTATACTTTATATGCTACACTATATCCTAAATTTACACCTTATTTAGACAAACCTAATACCTATACGATCTACACTAATTATATTTACACAGTAACAAAAAAAGTTGCTTAATTTTTATATAAAACACCAAAACAACACAAAAAGTAAATTTAAGTCGAAAGTACTCAAAATTATACGTAAGTGCAACGACGAACTAAACAAACTGAATTGTTTTGTTTTACTTTTTAATCAAAATAACGACTGTTTCCCAGTGTTGCGAGAAATTATTCACCAACATGCTTCACTCGAATGTGTTATCTATTTGTAAGACATTACGTATGAAAATTAAACTTATGCTACAACTGTTATTCAGCTGTTTTGATTGATTGATGAACCACGGCGCGTGCACGTTCGGATTTATTAGTGTCACCCGCTCTCGCTTACTCGGAAACTATCGATCTGCCATCTCTCTCGCTCTAGCGGTCAGTAGGCGTGATACGAAAGAAATGGAACATTTTACAATTAACGCTATACATTCTGCCGACCTACCGATTTCGCTCGAATAAACATCGCATTTACAAAAATCATTACTCTAGGCAATATGGATATGACGCCAATTTGGACGTGACTTTTTTTCGTATGTTTTATTACTATAAAAAGATACTTTTAAAGATTTTTTTAAACATGATGTGATTTAGTAGCGAAATTTAATCATTAAAATGTGTCTTTTTATAAATTCGCTCGCCAAGTTCTCAAACGCAACTCTATTGGTCGCAGTAAGTGACTTATATATGGGGACGCTATGTTGTCAATACACATTTCATCTACGTTAGTTTATATAGAAATTCACTCTCGACTCGAAGTATTTTATTGTGAACACAATAACAAAACTAGCTTTAAAACAAAATGTAATGAATAGAATCATTAATTACCACTTATTTGCACCAGGAAAAATGAAATTTAAATAAAATATTGGTCGTTTATATTTCCAAGCAAATATTTTCATGAACACAATATTATGTATTTTCTCGTGACATCTTTGCATTGCATCTTATAAATTTATGCATAACCAAAAGTTGTTATCCGAATAAGTTAAAAAAATTGGTGTAATAAGACTGATACACAAAAAAGGCGCTTCAATATTTTTCATAACTACAGGCCTATCACAATTCTCTCTTGTATAGATAAAATTATAGAAAAATATTTTGGCAATGAATGACATAAATATATAATTAATAACAATATAGTAAAGAAAGAGCAATATGGTTTTCAAAAAAATACAAACACAATGCAACTTTTATGTAAATTCACGAATGAAGTCAATTGTTACTTGCTTGGGTTTCGTGGGTCTTAGTCAGTAGAATATTTATTGAAACTCCTTTTTATTCAACATTATATTTATTAGACTATAATAGCAACGTACTTGATAGTTTCGTCACACGATTCTAGAAGACTCGCTTAAAGCTTAAAGGAAATAGGTTAATATTGTCACAGACAACATAAAACATTACTTAAACGAAACAGAAGCATGTACTTGCACTATTTATAGATATTACTAAAGCATTTGAAACTTTAAAATTTTCTACTTTATATCAGAAACCCGACCAAAGTGATATACAGGGACCTCTTCTTGATTTATTTAAAAACTAGCTGTTGCCCACGACTTTGCCCGTGTGGAGTTTTAGAGTTCAAAACTTACGTTCGCCCCTTTTTTTCAACCTATCACCTAAAGGATTAACTTGGTATTCATCTACGAAATAACAAATCTACTGATGCCAAATTCAAAATTTCTGAGGCCGGTCGATTGTGAGCTGATTTTTCGGTTACCCTTATTGTTTGTGTTCGCGATATCTTCTAAACTATTAGTCCAATTTAAATACTGCAAAGGAAAATTTTATTCTACATAAAATTCCTCTGACAGCAAACGCATTTATTTGGATACGGATTAATATTGAAACCAATAAAAGAACGTCGCCAATAACGTGCGGTATTTAATTCATTTTGTAAACAAAAAAGTGTTTCTTGTAAGAAAACCGTTAAAGGCAAAAATATGCCATTGCGGACTTTCCTGTAGAACTTTTGGAGATCTACAATTTTTTAATACACCATTTTTATATATCTCTAACGGTTAAGGCAGCGTAAGCCGAGAAAAATTTTAACATTGTTATTTTTTAACGCCGTGGTCCAAAAATATGTTGTTTATTAATAGTTCCTCAACATTGGTAATAATTAAAGAATTTTAAAAATCGGCTCAGTAGTTTTTGAGTTATTTCAATACATACAAATATACAAATATTTCCTCTTTATAATATGATGAAGTATAGAAGTATAAATATATTATCATCACAACAGTCAAAAAATATTAAAGATAGATAACGTGTTCAGTGAGTTTATACCAACCGAAGAAGGAACGGCTCAAGGTTCGGTACTCGTTCCGACCGAATACCTATTGTATTGTAACGACATGTGTAATGTACTAACCGAGTGCTCTGTATACCAATTTGCCGACAACACGTGTATTATAATAGCAGATAAATGTTTGACGGACGCACAAAAAAATCCAGTCTAACTTTGATTTATTATGCAGATGGGCGAACGATGTAGGCTTGGTTATAAATTATGAAAAGACTAAACTTATGCACATACATTCTTCTCACATTCATTCGTCGTCCAAGCCATCCATAACAGCACACTCTCTCCAACGCCTACATCGTCAAAAACTTGCGTACAATATTGCAACAAAATTGATGTCGTTAAAGAACATAAATTTCTAGGTCTCATTATATACTATAAGTTTAACTGGAAGTCACATATTGACTATGTTTGCAAGAAATTAAGACCTGTTCTATCTAGGCGGTCCCTGCTTAGACAGAAGTTGCCATTTAAGATATTGAGGATGTTGTACAACTGGCTGTACTCTGGCTGACACTGTTATAGGCTATGGGTTGAGCAGCTACGGCATAACTTATACTAGCTATATGAATAATATATATTTATATACCGCAACTTAAAATACTAAAAACTATTATACCAAACAAATCGAAACAAAACTTTAATTATTGTAAAACTCTAGATATTCACAAAAGTAATACACTATTAGCGATTAAATAAATAACACCCCTATTAAAATTGAACCTAAGACCTAATCAATTACGTAAATTGTCTAATTTGTCTAAATATAAATTACTAACTTAACTTACAATAACTTGTATAGCAAGCGCAACTGGGAATATCTCCTGGCGCAGCTGCTCAACGACCTTGACAACGTCGTGCTCGAGCAAGTAATTAAAAAAACCATAAAAATGTAAAACTAATTTAAAAACGGCTTTTTTAAAACAACAACAAATATGTAATATATAAATTCAAATAAGCTTAGTGACTCCTGGGAAGGTTTAAAAGGTTCTTTCATCATTGAAAGGCAACGTTGTTTGTAAGTGGCATAGGCCATATTTTTCTAGTATTTCTTAAATGTAAAACGACCAGTGGGTACGCTTAAACCCTCTGGGTCTTTGTACTGCTTCAAATATTTTGTGAAATATCACATTTTGTTTTTGGCCAATAATTAGAAAAATAAATTATTTATAACACGTCTTTAGGTGCTTTTCCAAAGTTATGGGAAGGCTGCGTTTTAGTCGCATGAAAAAGATCGCAATTTTATTTATTTTTATTAGCTCAATTGTTGAATTTTTTCCAGTCAATATTTTTTTCTGGCTAGGCTATCTCATAACAGGTAGAAAC
>NW_013527915.1:5947918-5967763 GCF_000836215.1 Papilio polytes
AGGATTAATATATTGTCTATAGTAATTAATGAAATAAGTTATTAGGTAATAAATGTAAAATTTTACTTTGCAAAAGAATTTAAGATTAGTAGATGACGAAAAACACAATAAATGTGTATATAATAAATATTCTTCACGCAGATTTATTAAAAGAAAAAAAATCAATACAAACTAATTCGAAAACAAACCACCATTTTTCAAATGTTTTATTTTAGTTTTATTATCCATTTAATTTTGAATCATAATCAGTCTTAGGTTCCTGCCCCATTGGATAATAATAAATGTTGACGTAGAATTACATGCTTAAAATTAGACGATAAAGGTATAAATCTCCGCTGCTAAAATAACATCCATTCTCAGGGTGATCTTAACCTCATTTCCCAGACTGATTTTCGTAAAACAACGTAACCCAAAATATCTGTTGATTAAACATGATTACTCTGTGATAAATGTCATGCGAGATTTTAACTTTTGTACTTCCCGTTGTCAAAATAAATGATAAGAAAAATTGGTAGGAGAGCGCATGCGTCTGACAATTTTCGGCCATATTGTTATGACGCATACAAGATCATAGGTCTCCGCCAGTGACGAGTCTTCTCGCAGTTGACGTGGCTACTACGTACCGTCCCGTTCGCCCACTCCGGACGCAGCATATACGGTGACGAAGAATACGTAACTGGTGAGTGCTCGCACCGAAGACATCTTGCGGTCTGTCATGGTCGCTTCGATTTCGGTTTATAAATATGGACATTCCTTTCGCCAATAGTTCTCTATTCTTTAAGTACGAGTTTAGTAGACTTGTAAATATATTGCGTGTTGACTGACATACGCAATAGGAAAATTTTCCAACTATGACGCGATGATGCCGTTTTAGGATTTCTTTATCAACAGTGTGGTTCCATGCGAACCAGATTATGACACTAAACAAATGTATTTACAAGTTTTGAATACAAAACGTTCAAGGAATGCACAGAATGGTGACCTTGAATATTTTAGGTGACCTTAGTGGGAATGGAGGGAATGGTGGAGGAGAACGGCACGTCCGGTGGCGCGGGCGGTACAGACCCGTTGACGAACACTTCTGCTCCCGCCGCATCGCCGCATGTCGTCGCTGCCACCAGCATCGTGCAGCTCAGCCTACCTGCACAATCTCCCTCAGTCCAGGTGAATTCATTACAATTTGCAACTACCATAAAAGTATATAGTATTTACAATGTTAAGTCACCAATTCAGTGTATAAAAATAACTATTTCTTAATTTCAGGCCCAATCAGTTATTCAACCTAATCAACAATCAGTGATACAAACAGCTTCTAATATACAATCTGTGCAATTACCTAAAGGAAATGTTATACTTGTCAGTAAGCCAAGCTCTGTCATACACACAACACAAGGAACACTACAAACATTACAGGTACTGGAATTACTAAATTAGTTTGTTTGTGCTATTGAGTTTTTAGATAAGTGATAGATAAATTCTTGTTGGACCACAGATTAAACCAGAACCAAATACAGTAGTGAGCACTCAGGGACAGTCTTGCACTGATGACAGCGGTAGTGATGATGAGAGCCCTAAAAGGAAATATCGTGAGATGTTAACAAGACGTCCCTCATACAGAAAGATACTCAATGATCTTGGAGGTGCTGAAATTGCTGGTGAGTTAATGCATTGATGTTTTTACTGTGTTTTATTTTTATTATTAAACATAAGTTGACATAATTCAACTAAATGTAAAGGTTGTGCTTCAATCTATGAATGAAAATTTGCATTTTAATATTGTTCCATTGATAGAGACTTATGGAAAAAAGTACTGACAAAAACAGCATGCACGCCTATTAATGAAAGCCTAAATAATAATTTAAACAATTCCTATTATTTAAAAGAAACTGTATGTATGCAAATGTATTTATATACTTAATTGTAACATTTTTCCTTAGTGTTTATGTAGTTTGAAGTGAACTCAAATTATATGTAACACAAATGCAATGCACTGTTTACTATTGACAAATATCTGGACAATGAAAGGAGAAATTTTATATAATTATAACATGTAGTTTTATAATAATTCGGAAGTAAGTGTACATGAATTAATTGGCCAACATACAAACCATGCAAGTAGGCAGGAGTATAAGTACATGGTGATAATTGCAGAAAATCGCATGGGCTCTAAACCGGGATGTGAGAATGAAGTTTCGCTGTCAGCTCCTTTGTCGTTTGCACCAGGTCAGTTCAATGTGCTGCCATCGACTCCGTTTGTGTGGACATTTGTGTCACTAACCTATTGAACCATAATAACTGTCTCAAAATGTTTTATAACATCAGTTTCACTTTCATAATCCTCATGTCATTTAGTTGATTTGTTGTCATTTTCAAAGCCTATGTCTATCACACAACAATTTTATGTGCACAGAACAAGGAGAACCTATGGGACTTAATGTTTTTGTTTTATGGAAATAAAAAGATGTCATTTTAATTACTTTAAATAGGAGTAAAAATGAATGTTGTTTACTTTTATTGAAAGTCATTAAAAATCGATTGATTAAGGTTTTTATATTATAAGTGTTCAATACTATTGCTTTATTCATTTAACTTTATTAACATGTAGGTTAAATTGTTTTGCTTAAATTTTAATTATTAATCTTGAAATACAGTTGGTATATTTTAAAAACCTATAAACCTTTGTGTAAGATGGATAGTCATAAATAGAATGTGCAATCCTAGGTATAAAAGAGTTATATTAACTATACAAATTGACATGACAGAAACATTTTTATTCTTGTTATATTATGGACCGACTTCCCAAAATAAGGAGGTACTCAATTCCGCTGTATTTTTTTTTGTACATTCTATGTAGGAACTAACAGTAACCATGAATTTCTTTTTTTTTTCAATGACTATTTGAGTTAAGATGTTTGGTTCTGTCCAAGTATGATTTGAAATATGTTGTTGAAGCAGATATTGTAATGATAGTTGATATGAGATTTATTCATAGCCAAGTCATGATTGGATCTATGGATGTTAATATAGTGAAGTGTGCCAGAATTGTGTTGAGTAGACATCTACACTACAATTTATTTAGTGTAAGTGCCATTGAACCTGTAGATGAATCTCTGGTCATTTCATCTATTCTTGAAGGAGTTAAAACATCGTTTGGTCATTGAGTTTATTAAATGAGTAATTTGTATTTACAATATAATAATATTAAGAAAATTTACACAAACTCTGGTTGAAACTGTACTTCTAAGTTCCTTTGTTTTGCAACTTATTTTACTGGGACCGAATGACGTCATGTTGATTACCTCATACTCGATTACGTCATCCGTTGAGAATACGATGAAACATGCCTTCGGCGCGAGCGGCGAATGTATTTATATAAAATGTTATTAGTCATGTTTTAAATTCTTAATCCAATACTTCTTTACAATATAGATCATTGTAGAAATGTTCTACAGTTTCGTAATGAAATGTTGAAAGTTGGATGTTTGTTAATTAGACAGAATAAGAGTTATAGAATTATTAAGCTTATTGAAATTATGTATTCAATGCTAAAAAATAGCTTTCTATAGCTAATTGTTAATATTAAATAATGTAAATAACATAATAATAGTTTGTGATTTGAGCTTTTTCTCTGTGGAAGGTTATTACGAAAATCGAACTTAAAAAACACTAAATGTTGTCATAGTTAACATCACTATGGTGTAATGCTGGCTATTAAGACCGTAATAATTTAAGAGTGGAGCTTGAGATGATTAAAAGCACAATCTTTATATTTTTTTAACCAAACAACGATGGAAATCCTTTGTCAAACAGATGTATTTACCTAGAGAACTTAATGTAACCAGTATTTCTGAATAGTAATTCCAGCGGGCGCGCTGCAGACGGAGAGCGGGCTGCACACGCTGGCGGTGTCGGGGGCGGCCGGCGGCGGTACCATCGTCCAATACGCGACGAACCAAGATGGACAGTTTTATGTGCCGGGTTAGTATATAGTTTTGATATCATCTTGTGATCCAACATTTTGGCATTTTAGAAATGTTTGTAGAAGAAACGAACAAATCGTACTATAATTTTAGGTCCCATGTTAGAAGACCAAACGCGCAAACGGGAGTTAAGATTACTGAAAAATCGAGAAGCAGCTAGAGAATGTCGCCGTAAAAAAAAAGAATACATAAAGTGTTTGGAGAATAGAGTGGCGGTATTGGAAAATCAAAACAAAGCATTAATAGAAGAACTTAAGTCCCTAAAAGAACTCTACTGCCAACAAAAAACAGAATGAGGCCCAGCCGGCTAACCAGGTGTGCCGCTGCCCCGCCGGTGAGACTTTACAGGCACGCGTTGCTACGTCATGCTGCGTTTAGAGTGATACCTACTTGGTTCCGTCTCATAAAGTACTTTAGCGCATATGCCAGTTTTTATAGACTTTTAAACATCTCAATTAATGTGAAAATAAACAGTTTAAGACATCAAAGTCGCGCTGATGAGTGTCAAATGTCGTTTAGAAATCTCTTAGTTTTATATGGAAATTTTGTAAGTAGGGCAATTCTAAAGCGCAGTAGTGCATGTGTACGCCGCGCCGCCGCGCGCCCGCGCGTTGTCACAAGTGGCTTGAGCTGTAACGTTCATACAGGGTGCCCCCGTGGGTGTCAATAAAAACTGTGTATATTTTAATGTAAATAGAGAGATAACAAAACAAACCACTTCTCTATATAAGAAGTGTTATAATTCAATTAAAATTCTAAATGAAAATGATTTGGCATATAGCTTGTGTTACATTAACATTGTTATACTTTATATGTTAACTGTTTATATCTATGTTTATCTGCATGTTGTTGTTTTAAACATTTTGTTTTAAATATTTTTATTATTTCTCTAAGAACTAATGCCTTCTCTAGTGACATCCTGTTGTTGTCACACATACAAATATGTTCGCATATTGTTTTCTTATTTAATACTTGTCATTGTATGTACCATTCCAAAATATTCATAAGAAGAGCTGGTTCCATATAAAGAATGTTGACATTTGTGCCATTTTGGTTAAACTTATTTTTTTTACTATACAGTAATGTTTAAACCGAGAATACGAATTTCCTTTTCTTTGTTTTAATATCGCTAGCAATAACGTTTTCTCATGTTGAAGGTATAGATTGAAGAATAGGAAACCATGATTTTCTGTTGGGTTTAAGTCACATACAATTTTGTGATACAACTTGTATTGATTTGACATTATAATAAAAGTAATGTTTGAAATGTTAAATGCACTCGGTGGTAATTTGGAGAATGTGATATAATAATTTCATGATAGTTGCCGCTGGTGTCAATTTAACGAGATAATACTGGTAAAAGTTTATGTATTCTTTCATTGACTTACAAAGTTGCTTAAGTATTCACAACACTAATGAAGGGTGTTTTTTGTAATGTGTAAGCCAAAGTTAATATTTAGTTTTTTTTGTGCAATAGTTTATTGCATTGTATAATAGAGTTTTGTAATTTTTCTTCAATAAAAATTAATTTGTAATAAATCTGAGATGAAAATGATGTAAATTGTATAAAGATAGTTCAGTAAAATAGTGTATAAATAAAAATTGAATTATTTTGTATATACACAATGTAATATTAAAGTGGCTGATGTTGCATATCACCAACAAGAACTCTCACTTCGACCTCTTTAGTATAAAAAAATATTGTTGACACTTGTACCAGACGCCATAACTTCTTTGACGTTCACAGATTATATTATTGTATTTTTTGTGGAAGGGTAATTTTAACTATCAGAGATATATTATTTAAGGTTTTATAAGAGAATGTATCACACGCCATGATAGATTAGCTACATTAAGATTGATTTATTTTTCAATATTTTTTGTAAAGGTTATTAGGTAATTTGATTGTAGTTGTATATAATGTAGTCCAATCTGTCATGGTATGTGATTTTTATATTAATGATAAAATTGTGGAAAGTGCCTTTCAATTTAGAATAAATAAATTTATACCAACATAGCTTTTTATGTTAACTTATGCTATTTATAAATATTAATAATATTAACTGTTTGATGTAAGGTGGTCTTCTTTTTTTTTAAATTTTATAAAACATCCTAAGTTGTTGTGCTATGACAGGTGGTATCCTAAAGATTTTCGTACTCTAATTCCGGTATTAAAAAGTAATTGTTTACCAGCCAAATGTAGATGACATTATTATTAGTCACAGCTATGAGGTTCCTTTTTATGTTATAATTTGATAAATTTCTCAATTTTAAATAACTTTACCAAGATTGGTTTAAAAAATGGAAAACAAAAATGTTTATTTTACTGGACTTCCAGAGATTTTATGAAAATAGCTGACCCAGTGCAGGTTGGTTGACTTCACAAATCTTATTTCTCTGCAATTATGTGCTGATTACGTTTCGTTGTTTTCCTGCACTTTAAGAACGTCAGATAAGTTTACATATGAATTTTGGAAAACATATGTAGATATTGTGGAGATCGAACCCAGACAGGTCCTGCAGATTACAATTCCAACCACTGCGACACCGACGCTCTTCTATAAATATAAGAATGGAATGTTTTTTCGTTTTATTGGCATTTGGATATTTCATTTATGAAGAGAGAATATGTTAAAAAATTGTTAACCTACCACTGTTACCCTAAACAAGAGGTAGAGTGTTTATACAATTATTCATTGCAGCCGATTGAGGTAAACGTCACATTCAAGCTTCTCACTTACGACATTCAAAATATATCTATATTCGAACAAGTATGAATTTGTTAAAAAATTAGATTTGTTTCGATCAACATTACGTCATATAGTGAAAGATTTGTCCGGTTTAGAATTTGCCTAATCGAAGTGTAATCTAACAAAGTTCACCATCAGTGACAACGTTACTTTCGCAACTCATACGTCCAGCCCGAGAAGTATAGTGTAACATTTCTTAAAAAAATAAAAAGTGATTTATAAAGCAACTAGCTTTCGCCCGCGACTACGTCCGCGAAGAATTAAAAAAAAAGTGAGTAGCCCATGTCTTTTTCCAGACAATCCTCTACACCTATACCAAATTTCATCAAGATTCGTTCAGCACTTTAGGCTACAAACTGTAACAAACATACATCTAATCTTTCGCATTTATAACAGTATGACTTCGTCCCTTACATTCTCGTTAAATGACAGAGACAGAAATATGTCGCGGTTGAAAAATTAGTTCGTAGTCTATGATGTTGATTGGACATTAAAAGTTTATTATTTAGTACCACTATAAAGGCGCCCAGTTTATCTCTAATGACCATCTTTACCGAAGACGTAAGGTTATATAAATGTATTTATTTAATAAAATAGATCCTTGCTTCCTTGAATATTTTTTTTTCATTACTAGCTGTTGCCCGCGACTTCGTCCGCGTGGTATTAGAAAACATACGAACTATATAAATAACAAAAAGCTTATCCCACATGTCCTCCAGACTTTGTCGGTCGGCACAGTATGTGCTGCTCTTCCATACATCTAAAGTCCTCCAGACTTTGTTTTATATCTGTACCAAATTTCAATAAGATATCTTAAACCGTTGCAGAATGATCGAGTAAACATTAAAAAACTAAATTAATAAATCTCACGGGAACCGTAACTATTCTCGGGATAAAAAGTAGCCTGTGTGTTCTTCCAGACTATGCTCTAAACATGTACCAAATTAAATGGAGATCCGTTCAGCCGTTTAGGCTACAAACGCTAACAAACATCCATCGTAACTTTCGCATTTATAATATTTATATGATTATATGATATATATATATAGTACAAAAAAAACAGTAGTATTAAAACGTGACAAATGAATAGTTTGTTTTCTAGAGGTACGAACAATTCTTAAAGATTTCCTCAAGACAGCATTCAGAATTTTAAAATACTAAACTGAAACTTGCCATGACCAGCAGCGGCACCACACCGTCAACGCTCGCTGTTTGTTGGTTTCTTGTTTAAAGGATATGGAGTGACAAAAAACCAACAAAGGATCTGTCCATCAGAGTGCAGCAATGGACGGTATTCACTTTTGGTGCCTTTTTTTGCCATAACGATTAAAACAAATTTGAATCATAATCTCCCCTGCCTTATCCTACTCCAGTAGCGTCGGCGCACCGGATTTTCGTCCTCCAAATAACTCTATCATCCGTCATCTCAGTCATCACTCCCTTCTTGAGCATTTCACCACGCAATCCATCCATCCATCTCTTTTTAGGTCTACCTCTACCGGTGTACCCCTTCACATTCATAACTAACGTCCGTCTTGTTACATGCGAATCATCCCTTCTCATAACATGCACATACCACTTTAACCTTTGAATAGAATTAAAATTTAAATTCGACGAAAAAGATTATAACGCATAAAGACAATCTCGTTAATACATTGCTTAATATTGTAAGTTTTTTTTAGTATAAGGATGCAAACTAACGAGCGGCTACTTGAATATACTGAAAATTGCTACTGTCTATAGACATCCACAGTTGCAAATACTTTGCCTCTCTTTAAACGGCAGAGCAAAGGGCACTTAGAGATGATTTTTACCATCCTATTTATCCACTCCAGCTAATCCTATCCAATCTTATTTTGATGTACCTTTAGTAGAAGGTGAATGTATGCAGAATATAAATATGTACATGTGCTTTCAAGACTAGTAAAGACTTAAGCTATGGTAACCCATAGGCCTTGGGGATTTATTTAAAATACTGAAGTAGATAGTTTAATGTTAATGGAATTCACTGTTAGTTTGACATTACATAGTCAAGTGTGGTATATAAATATTTAAACTAGAGTAGAACATAACAAAGAAATCCCAAAGTGCCACTTTACCTGGATAGTATATTAAAGAATACACATTACATTACTTGCCAAAAGTAAGCCTCAACCTTATGTTGAAAATAAAAAAGGAATGTTTTTCTTTATTTCTTTTAATAGTAAACAATATACAAGTAGGAAAGGAATTTCAATTAAAACACATTTTCTTAGATGAGTGAATAAACAATAAAATTTTATTATATTTATGACAAATTGTGTAATTCTATGTGAAAAGTCACATGAAATATTTAAAGCAAACAAGTATTAGGCTGTTGATGATAACAGTAGTTACACTGTTTTTTTTGTTAATGTTTTTATATCCCATACTCACTGAATTGATAAAGTGCAGCGATTTGCGTCAATCATCAAAGTTTTGTGACAACAGAAAGTTTGCTGCAAGATTTTCATTTTTTTCACAAGCAAAATATGCTTGAACAACCATGTGTTCAGGGAAGCCTAGTGCCTTTAACCGTTCAATGGCCTCTCTATCTTGTGGTGACACCTGGACCACACTTTGTGGTTGTTGTGGGATTGGGTTGTCCACCCCACTGTCTTGAATGACTGCCCCGGTAGCAGGTGGGTTTACAGGCTCATTTAGCATTCTCACAAAGGCTTGCTGGTGTTGACTGATAGCTTGCAAAAGTGCAGGATTTGTTTGTCCAATTTGCTGAAGAACAGTATTCAGCAAACTAGGATTTTGTTGGATTACAGCACGCATTTGCTGAAATTGTGGTTGGTCTCGAAGAAAGGATAAAGGATCCTCTTCAGAACTTTCTTCGGCCTCTTGTTCTTGAAGTAGCTCTTCTGGAATACCTGTGATTAAATATTCCACTGCCCGTTCCCGATTACTAAAAGAAGCTCGCAAGGCTTGTTCTACTTGTTGCCTATTGTAACCCATATCCATGATGCTTTGAACAGTTGATTCAAAATCGAGCTCAGCGGATATAACTGGTGCAGCAGGCTCAGCAGTACGTTCAGGCTCAGCCGCTGTTGGCGGCTGAGGCGTTTCTTCGGCAGTGCTTTTGTCTTTGCTATCACCGACTACAGTCGAAGCAGCACATTCTCCCGCCTCGGGAGTTGAAGTCGACGACGCTTGTGTTTCACTTGGTTTCGGTTTTGTCACCATAATAACAATGAATTTCTTCTCATCTATGTTATATGTACTTATCTTATTGTCGTCGAGTAAAATCTTTCCCGCATAAATAAGCCTTTGATAGTCTGCTGCATAGTCTTTACCTTTTTCCACTTCAATTTTAAGTTTCAGTGCTTTGACAGTTTCCTCGGGATCTATCTCTATTTGAAAAGATAGTTGTTGTAACGTTTTTAAAGTCACCAACATATTGTTGTTGCTGTTATTGCTCGTGAAATGAATCCGCAGATATTTGATCTGACTCGACAAAATTAACCAGTAAACATAACCTCCTTGCCAAGATCACCTTTTTTTAAATGTCATCAATGATCGGATATTACTCATAGTCTTTTGCACTCGGTTCATCCACGTGTTTAATTTTTAACAAAATATAATTTATAATAAATAAAAAAATATGTAAATTAAAGATTTAAAAAAAATTAAGAAGATTCTCAAAACAAAAAAGATTAAAAATAAAATTAGTCTTTCACAAATCCATATTGAAATATCGTTCTCGTGTTTTCTCTGTCAAACGAAAATCTTTCTGTTTTCAAGATACCCACTACCCACAAATATAAAAAAACAATACTAGGAAAATAAAACATTTTTTTTCACTAAACTATCATTACTTTTATACTTGCTTATTGCAATAATGAAATTATATAAAATATTGCTTGATTTTTATTGTATACTACCTACTTATTTTACTCATTCTGATTTATAACTTACGAAAAAGTAATAAAAAAAGGATCTAATGGAATATACATGGCACCAGTAGCTTAGATGTACCAAGATTAATTCAAAACTCAAATTTAAATTAATAACACCCGCCTACTGGTAGTGACGAGTTACCTAATAGGTTTAACTCTGTTATAAGAAATAAATAAAACACGACTAGTTGATTATATATTAAATTTCGATTAATCATTAAAAAGTTACATAAATGTTTTTTCGCATTTATTGTACCAAGTTTTCGGTACAGCTTTCATAATACCCTTCAGTTTTATTATTATAAAAGTAGCTATGTCAACAATGGATAATTCGTTTTTGTAGATCCATCCTTTACATTGAGAGAAGATTTGGGTCATAATGTCTTCCATCTGTTTTCCAGACGTCTTCTCTAATAAATGGCATTGATCCAGTAAATTGTCTACATAGTAGTCAGTTTGATCATATTGTATGACTGTTGGGTAAAGTAAGCAAAGGTAGCGAAGTATGTTCACAATGCCTACTAAAGGCACTTCTAGCGATGACATCCTTAATTCTGCAGAGGCTGAAACTGAGAAGTTAAGATTTCAAATAATTGTAATTATAATTTAAGAATTACTAAAAATTTTATCTGTCTTATAGTACATTGTAGTGCATTTTCAATTTGTTAAAAAAAACCTTAATAACTTGTCCTTCATGCAGAAACAGATTAACTAGGTTGGTGAAGCTGTTTCTACCCACCATTTTTGAATATCAGTCTCAAATTGGTTCTTTTCTTCAATTCTCCAGGATAAGTCTCTTTTAAATTGTTGAGGCTCAATTGTGGCCTATCTCTAAAAAAATCTTTGATCTTTAAACTATCATCAGTTGACACTGATGAGTGAATATGCCATGTTACATGTAGCTTGGGATTTTCTTTTAGGAACAATCCAAGAAAACATGGCATAATTTTGGGATCAAGCACTACTACAATTTCTTCTGGTGCTGTTATCTGTAAAATAAAAAATACCTATATATGTTCTTCTTTCGCATTCTATCTGTAATACTAGAACATTTTAACCCTATTGCATAAATATTTTATTATTGTTATACCATATTCTTGATCATATTAATTTTGCATTCATATAAACAATAGGCGCCTTGTGAGTAGCAGTAACCAATGTAAACTTTATATTAAATACCAACTAACACAGGGTCATGACTATTTACCACAAAAATAAATGTAAAACATTTACAATCATTTACATTTTGAAGTGGTAATTGTACAAGGTACAATCAGTTTTCCAGACAGTATCACAAGCTATTAAATGCTATAATAAGTGAGATATACCAGTTCCAGTTTCTTTGTAGCAATGTTAGGTTGGACATCTAATTTGCATAAAGTACTGATTGTTTTAATTCTATCATAAAGCACATCCAATTTTTGCAACAGCTGAGTTTGTCTTTGTTCTAATTCTATCATGGTTTTGTTGGGTGATCTCTGGAAAGTAAATAAATAAATGATTTTGCAAAAATAGTTGATCATTAAAAAAAGCAATTCATTTGTATGATATAGTCATGACAAAATTCAATGACATATTTATATTATCAATACGATTTTGGTATGGTACGATTTATATTTATAACAAAAGTTAAATATAATAATATTCGATGAACATGAACAACATAAAAATAACAAATCTTGTTAAATCGTAAGACATTTAATATATTTCTTATTAGATTTTATTAGAAGTGTTTAAACTAGTTGAAATGATATTGAAATAAACCTTAAGAAACCTCATAACCTGGTCACTGATATTAAGTTCTACTTCATCTATTTTCAAGTTATTATTTGGATTCTTTAAATGATACATGCACTGTGGTAATATTATATTATCTTCCAAGGGAACGATCGTTTTCATGTGATACATTTTTATTAAACACACGTAGACACCAACCAGAAACTACACTAATAGCCAATTTTTTTGAAGAGAATTAAAATCGATTCTCTCCTGCAAAGGAAATAAGAGAAACCTAACCTAATCCTACCTATCGTCATCTATAGTTCGACAAGAATTTTATGGCAGTCGGAAAATATGTGTACTAACAATGTCATAGTGACAGCTAAGATGTTTAATTTTGATCAATGAAGGAGCGGGAGCTTCGCGGTAAGTGCTGCCGTACCTAGGATTTCGAAATTCCAGAAAAAATATTTAAACTATAAGTTTTATGACCACGGGTGTGACATATCAACAACATGAAATACTCGTTGTTGTTTAAGCTGAATATAATCACATTTAAAAAGTTTACCTTGTCTTTTTAAATAATCCTAGTCATATCAATTTATGTGGACGTTTCGTTTTAATAAGAAGCTACTTAAGGATACTCTAGCTATATCAGTTTTAAATTCTCTGTTTCATTTGTTTCCTTTTTAGATTGAGAGAATTTCCGTAGAAGTTAGGAACATTTGGCATTCTGGTAACCTTTAAGAACGATTCGTGGGGGCCTTTTTTTCAATGTCAAAAAATTGCTGCACTGTAAAATAAATAAAATAAAGTACACATTCTCTGTGGTAAAATACAACATGAACTGGCGGGAACTCCTCAAAGGTATATTGCAACACTTTGTGTTCGTTTTATTGTCATTTTTTGTGGAATGGAAAAAGGAAATTGAACCCGTCGCCCAGGATTTTACTTACTTTTATAATTTGAACCATTAAATAAACCCCCCTGTAGTCCCTGTATTTTATATCCTCTTCGCTGTAGTCCCTTCTCATCCAGTTGGTAAAAGTTATTGTTTATTGTCATTATGGAGTTGCCATTGAAATAAATGAGTTATCGCAGTTCGCTTCATTTCCGTCTATAATGTTTTAACTTTTTATACTCCTGATAAGACTAACATTTATTGTGAATTTAGTCGAATTTTCGTGTGTACATGTTTATTTCCGAAATATGTATATTTTTGTTATATCCATATTTTGACCGATTTTTACTATAATAAAGCTTATCTTTTTGCGAAAACGCTCTATCATAAATGGGGAAAAAAATATTCATCAATTTCTACAATGATGTAATTAGTACTCAAAACGTCTAAGAAATTGGATAAGTGGATATTTGGATATTTTGGAACTGCCAGTAATTTACACAAGTCGAGCACTTTTTATTTTATTTTAAACTATAGTCCCTTGTCTATAATGTTGGTATGTTTTTTCCGCTTTGTTTAGCATTCATACATCCTTTAAATATGAATTTTGCAGTATAATAGTGCTGAAGTTATAAATTTTAAAGAAATCTTTATTTTTGAGTAAAATACACTGAAAGAAATTCAAAACAAGGAGTTATTTGATCATTAAAACTTCTAGGTTTTATTTTGACATTTTTGTTCGGAAAAAGGAAAATGGCTGCCGACGACGCAGATCCAAACTTCTACTTTTTATTCTAGACAAGTGATTGGTGTAATTAATACTTCTGAATCTTATTACGTATGCTGTAATTTTTCTTTTAAATATTGATAGACTATAACAATACTTGTGAAGAATATTTAGTCCTAGATTGTTTCATTGGGATTATATTCAATAACCCACAAGTTACAAAAACGATATGGCGGACTGATTATTGACCAATGGGAAGAGAGCTTCGAGCGTTTCAGAATTGCATGTACCTATTCACATTTCGCGTCATTACGATTTTGGTGCCTTCTTTCTTTGATAAAATTTGAGTAGTACTTGTCTGTTATCAGTGAACTGCCTTGTTATTAATTAACTGTGGAAAAAAATTGTGTGAATTGTGTTATAAAAGTTATGACATTAAGTTTGTAGTACGCATCTCAAACGGCTGGGATCATGAATGCTATAGATTTAAGATGAATCTAAATACAATTAGATACATGGTTTTGTTGTTGTAAACAAGAATGTGTTTGCAATACACGTGCAAAATAGTTGATAATTGACAGTTGATAGTAATGATGTCGGGCAGGGGGGCGAAAAAACGCGGGAGGCCCCCTAAATCAGCAAGTTTTGAAAAAAATAGGAAATTTCAGTTCCATTTATTGAAAAAGCCAAAATATTTACAAAATCAAAATATTGGATCTGGCTCTCTTGTAAGTACTCCGTCGGCGTCCAGAGCTTCATCTCCTCAAGGAAGCGATATCAGTAGACGTAGTACTAGAAAACAAAGAGGCGGAAAAACACATAAGAGTAAAAGAGGCGGTTTATCAAATTCCTATTCCCGGAGGGGATACAATCCTCAAGCTGCGGAATATCACGAATCAGAATATCATTATGGATCCGATTTTGGAGACGAGTTTAGTGACCGATCGGAGCCGGAAGAGGACCGAGCCAGCGATAGTTCGGAGGGGAGTATCGCGGCTGATGGCGCAGCCAGTGATAGTGACTTCTCTATTACCAGTTGTAGTTCGACAGGTGGTACTCCCCGAAAAGTTAATAGCAATTTAATTAGACCTCCCAGCCCTGACCCGTTGTGGCTACAAGAAGAAAGAAAAATCCCTCCACTGGAATTGCCCTGTTCATCTGATGACCTTATTATTCCCCATAACTTAGTGCTGCAAGTTGTTGGTATTTATGAAGTGCTGCGTCACTTCAGGCATCTTGTAAGGTTGTCACCATTTCGGTTAGAAGATTTGTGTGCAGCTATAAGCTGTGAGGATCAAAGCAACTTGCTAATAGAAATACATATAATGTTGCTAAAGGCATTGTTAAGAGAAGAGGATGCACAACAAACACATTTTGGTCCTTTAGATCATAAAGATAGTGTAAATATTACTTTGTTTTTGTTGGATGTTATGACTTGGCCTGAAGTCCTGAGAGTGTATGTTGAAAGTGATAAATCATTTGACCAAAATGTAGCAAAGATATTAAATTCATGTGAATATCCATTCACATGTGTGGAAGATCGTGTCAATGTGTTGCAGTTCTTGTGTAATCAATTTCTAATAACAAACCCTGTTCGTGATGACCTCATAAGTGAAGGTTAGTATTGTGAAATACTCCAAATTAAATTAAACATTTTTCACGAATTTGAAAGTTCAGAAATTGTATAATTTTTTTTTAAATATTCTAATTTCTATCTACCTTCCTAGTACATAATGTGAAGGGTGATTTTTAGTGGTAAGCTATGGCTTACAAGTATTAAGTTGTAAGGCATGCCTTTCTCCATTTACTTATCTGACTATTATTTAATAGTATTAAATCATGTGTTTCCTATTTACAAAAATTTTCTTACATGTTTTAAGCTAAGCACATAGTTCATTTTTATAAACATTGACTTTACATAGTGAAATGCACTGTACAACATAACATTTCTTATTTAACATTTGTATGTTTAGACTATAGAACTGATTAAGTGGAAAGAGATAATATTAGTTTAGATAATTACAAATTTATATGTTTCAATACAGGTCCTGTGCTATATGATGACCATTGTCGAGTTTGCCATCGCCTTGGGGATTTGTTGTGCTGTGAAACTTGTCCTGCAGTGTTTCACTTGGAATGTGTTGATCCTCCTCTTGTTGATGTGCCTTCAGAGGACTGGCAATGTGCCTTGTGTAAACAGCATAAAACTGTGGGTGTGACTGACTGTCTGCCAGATGCAGAGAAACAGGGTCTACTTTGCCGTCATGAACATTTGGGATTTGATAGACATGGCAGAAAGTATTGGTTTATAGCAAGACGCATATTTATGTAAGTAATTTAGGCTTCCTTATTTTTCCATTAAGTCACAATGAAGTGTAATATGTGTTTTAGTGAGGGATTAATTAAAAAGTAAGAAAATATATTATTTCAGAGAGGCTGAAAATGGTGATGTCTGGTACTATACAACTTCACAACAATTTCAAGAATTCTTTCAAAGATTAGATGGTGATGAAATGGAAGCACCACTTGTGAGAGAGCTTTTAGAAATGAAGGAAGAAATAACTAGGCAAATGGATATAACTGAAAAACTAACGAGTCAAGTGAAAGGAAACAGAAAGTCTTACTTGGAGGTGGAGAATGCTAATTTAATCAAAGAGAGAAGTTTAAGAGAACAACAAAAACATAATGAACATGATCTGAGGATAGATGATAGTAAAGATGAAAATGAATTATCCTTAGATGCTGATAGTGATGTAGTTAATGAAGTTACCATCACCAGTGATGAAACCCCGAAAGAAGATAGTGATGGATATCAAGATTTTGATGATGACGATTGTAAAAGACAAAAAAATAATCAACATAGTAAAACGAAATTATCAACGCAAAAGAAAAATGATGAAGGTATTTATTTCTTGATTTTGCAAGAGTTACAATGAGCAAACATAATGGACACTTGATTCTTACAATCATGTTCACCAATTGAAGTAAATTAATATTAAACTGAGGGTAATTTTACCATAATTTTATCTATATCTTTGTTTGTTTTTCAGGTACTGAAAGGTTAACAAGATTGAAATCTAATCAAATTTCAAATGGAACTTACCTTTTTAAATTGGGAAATGAGAATGCATTCAAATCTTATATAAACCAGTATACATGCAACCCTTTAGCTTTAAACAAACCACAAAGAAATGAAGAAAGAGACAAAAAGAGATACATTTCACATAAGTTCTCTCTGTCATCAGGACAAGAATTCAAGTGGATTGGATTACTCAATGGTATGTTTTTACAATTTATTCTGAAATATACGTTTGAACAATATTATCACAATGTCTTTATTTTCAGCGACTAAACCACTGTTGGTGGCAACATTAAGACAAACACTTCTAAACTTGGAGTCCAATATAGTTTTGCAATTTATGCATCCAAATTGGTCTTTGCTGAGAAAGCCATGGGTACAAGCTGTACAGTTATGCCAAGCACCAAGAGATTTTGCAAGAGCTCTTTGTGTTTTACAGGTAAGGAGTACTTTACACCATTATAATTTTATTTTTCTTTAATGTTTTAGCTATAATCATTGTATATGAAAATTAATATAATTTCTCAGGCTTGTATCAAAAGTGTAGCGTGGATGCAGGCCTGGCATGAACAGTTAGGTCATGTGAGGTTAATAAGAACCACAGCTGCAGAACGAGAAGAACGTAAGAAGTTGGACAAAAGAGAGAAAAAAGAGAGAGATGAGGAAGAAGAAAGATACAGAACTGCATACAATTTTGTAAAATACTCATTAGGGTTACGCCATCAGGTGAATATACAGTTTTTTTTTTTATTTAAATCAAAAAAAATTAACACTGAGGTAAAACCAATACATAATACTCTATGTTGTATTTTCATCACTACAAGTTACGGTTGGCATACAGAATCAATGATAAACAACCATACAAAAACAAATCAAACATGTAAGATTCACAATAATTATTTTTTGGTTCAAATATTGTCGTTACATTTTTAGGTATGGAAACAAAAAGGAGAAGAATACAGAATTCATGGGCAATGGGGTTGGTTATGGAATTCCACCACAAGGAAATTTAAAAAACACAATGCAAATCCCAAGTCAACTCTACTGAATGGTCCTGCAAAAATGGCTGTAAGAGTCAGGGAAGGGAACACAATAAAAGTATTAGCAGTTGAACCCAAAACCTATGAATATCTCACATCTGATACTACAGATGAAGATGTGCTACAAAAATGTGAGTTTCATCTTCTTAAATAAATAGAGTCTATTATTATAATATTTTGTGTTGTGTTACTTATCTAGGGTATTTTTTGACAGTACCACCTTCGATGCGCTACATGAAGCTTGAAAAAGAATGTGACGATTTTGAAGAAATAGATGTAGAAAAGTCTTTAAGTTCTTCAACTCGAAGGTATTACCCAAAAATTGCTAGAAAATCTAAATTAGATGACTTCCTTGCGCGACGTACATATTTGAAATTTATGGAAGAGAAGAAGTTAAATAATTTACTTGCCAATATAAAGAAGGAGGAGGAGGTAGATGTAAAGAGTGAAGAAGAGAAAAATATAGATGTGGAATCTGAAGATACTGAGATAGACCCAACATCCATGTGTGAACCAACTGTTGACTTGAAGCCAAAGTTATCCAGCAACATAGCTAAAAATGTTGATGGTTTGAGAGATCAGTACCAGAAACTGAATCAGTTAACGAAACATTATAAATGTTATTCACCCGGCTGCAACAAAGTTGAAACATCAGTCAAGGCTGCCAATTTTAAAGTCAATTGCTATTCTCCTCTATGTATTGAAAAAGGAAAGTTATTGAATGAACTTTTATCGGTGTTAAAAGATGGCACTATTAACTCAACTCATTTACTCAATTCAAATGAAAACAATAAAATGTCAATTTTAGAACAATACCTTCTAGGAAAGAGTTCAAATTCTAAAGAGAATATTTTAACTGATTTACTGTCTGCGGTAGCGTGTGCACAAGAATGTGATAATAAAAACACAGACTGTTTCGTAAAAAGGAAATCTAGTGACGGGTCTGATGGTATTAAGCATGAAAAGATGGACGGTGATCCATCAATGTGTCTTATAAAATCTGAGAGTACCTTAGAAGAAGAAGCCGTGCCTGCTGTAGGAAATGAAATGGACATTGACATAACATCCAATAGTTTTGAAGAAGGTGATGTTGAAATCGGTCCATTGAAAGAATTAACCGATGGGGAAAACCACGATCAGCAAAACGATGGTGGTAATGGTGAAAGTAAATCTCGACCACCGATACCTAAACTAAAAATAACTCGCGGAAGATCTAGTAAATCTAGTAATACTGTGACATTAGGGTCTAGCAATAATGCGCGAGATTCGTCTCATGACTACGCAGTTACGCCAAATAAGAAGGACGATAAACCGAAGTACAGAGCGACTGTCAATAGGAGATTTGGTTTCACGCGTGGTATGAAAAAAGAAGATAAGACTATAAAAGAAGAAAAGGTAGATGGAGTGGTTAGAGTATACTCTACTACGATCCCCCAAGGAAAAGTGTATCTTAAACGAGTGCAGACATCCGCTATAGAGAAGAAAAAGAAAAGAACACCAGTAAAATATCCTCTCTGTTCATCATTCCACACCAAAAGCAAAGCTAAAACGATTATGGTTTTACCGCATCACGAATTACGAAAGCTCTGTAGACAATCTGGCCTCAGCTCCGTGACTGGGTTCAGTCATAGCGCAAAGCCTAACCAGTCGGTGTGGCCGTACCCCTGCGCCAGGCCGCTGTTCAAGACGTGCTGGCTGTACCGCACCGTGAACCTGCAGTGGCTGG
>NW_013527915.1:5967796-5968017 GCF_000836215.1 Papilio polytes
GCAAGCACCAGCTAACGACGGACACTGAAATAGTTTCACTAGAATTACTGAAACACCGACATATAGGACAATTTTCAGAGCGAACGCAATATCTTCGTCGAAAAGTTGTCATACCTCTGGAATTACCCAAAACAGTTCGTGAAGTTACGTCAATACGCAGTGGATTGAGAAAGCGTAAGCGCGCGGAGTCCCCGCAGAACACGGAGCCCCAGGTATCGTGT
>NW_013527915.1:5968040-5968923 GCF_000836215.1 Papilio polytes
CTTATGAAGGTGTCAGAGGAGTGGGTGGACGAGGACAAACTAGAACTGTGGGAGGTGCGTCAGTACGGCGAGCGCGCAGACCGCGTGACGCCTGTGACGCGACAGACGACCGGCAAACTGCCGCAGAGAAACATCGCGCCGACGCCGCCCAACGCCGCAGACCTTAAAGACAAGATGGAACAGCAGTTGCGCGATCAACGAGTCGCTCACCAACAGAAGAGAGCTTTAGAAATGTCCCAAGGTCTGTGTAAAGATAATAAATATTATTAGTAATATATAAGGCATAGGTAGTTTTTCACTTTTTTATTTTATTTTTAGATAAACTAAAGACGCCAAACCAAAATTCTGGAAAAAGCACTTTGACATCCTTGTTAACTACTAACGCAACAACTCCAGTTGGTCAGAAAACTGTCATCGGCACGAGAAGAATCATCATGACTAAAGGTGCAGATGGTACCACCCGCGTGATTAGTCAGCCCGTAACAGGTGTGACGAAAACGCTGGCCACGGGAGATTCCACAAAACCACCAAATACTCCGAAGGACGGACCACAAAAAGTTCAAATAATCCGAGCTCCCGACGGCAAGATAACTGTTCGAGGTTTGCTTGCCGGGCAGCAGCTGATACAACTGCCGGATGGGAAGTTGCACGTCGTTATGGCAGGACAACAAGGTGTAACCGGACAGTTGGTGGCAACATCGTCTATGACCAAGACGACGGAGCCCGATAGCTCAACTAAAGATAATACAGACAAGATACCTATCGCACCGAAAACTTGTGCAGAAGAAACGAAGACGTCTATCGCAAATCGCATAGTGAGCCAACCGACACAGGTTCAGCAGAGCATCGTGCAGGGCGGCCGGCAGATAGTGATGCAGGCCGG
>NW_013527915.1:5969597-5973935 GCF_000836215.1 Papilio polytes
TGGTCGTCTATAACATTCCCTCGTGAATGTCCTTTTTACCAGCTACCTTCCAGCCAAAGTCCCGTCCAAATCGGTCCACCCGTTCCAGACATAGCGGTCCGGTCGCCACTTTGACAGTGCGGAATTTTCTAAAAAATAGCATATAATATGTCCGTCTATGTCAGCTACCCCTAAGTGAAAATCTGGTCGAAATTGGTCCAGCCGTTTCGGAGATTACCTGGAACAAACGCGGATTGCGGACAGAGAGACAGACAGACAAAAAAAAAATAATGCGGTTTCATTATCAGTAACGCAAATACTTGATATTACAAACAGACACTCCAATTTTATTATATGTATAGATGATATGAAGAGTGATTTGAATGTGATGAGTGCTGTGTGTATTTCAGGTGATGCAGACGAGCAGCGGGCCGAGCATCGTGCTGCAGGGCCTGCACGGCTACTCGCTGTCGCCGCAGCAGCTCGCCCTCGTGCAGCATCAGGTCAAGCAGCAGCTGTTGAAAGGTCACCACTTCACCTTTGCTTTATTCGATTGCAACAACATATATGGATTTGCTTCGACATCTTTAGAATTTGATATAATATTTTTTTCCACTGGCTCATTGGTAAGCTCGTCCAAAACGTTTTCAGTATTTCCAGGTCTAAAGGGTTGTAAAATAATACAATAAAGTGTAATAGTAGATAGTATGTTCAATGTGGTTCAATGTGCCTCACAGCCCAGGAGGCGACGGGGAAGCAGGGCATGCTGGGGCCCAGGAAGATGTACCTGGCCGTGCACCCCTCGCCCAACGCGGCGGCCGGCGCGCTGCCGGCAGTGGCGGCCGTGGCGGCGCCGCCCACTCTGCAGCCGCTGCAGCCGCTGCAGCCGCTGCAGCACATCCAGCAGCTGCAGCACTTCCAGCCGCTGCAGCCGCTGCAGGCGCTCTCGCTGCCCGCGCACCAGGTAATCTATTACTACTAGAATTGAACAAACCGAAGTTAATTTATGGTTATCATAATTACTATGTTGTAACGTGTAACTTATAAAAAACGTCATGTATTATTACCAATTGTAGGTGCAAAGTTATCATAATAGCTTATTAGAACATTCTCCGTTTCGTATTTTCAATTATATATAAACGACAAAAACACAAAATTATATCGAAATGTTTTAATTTGAATATGTTAATATTCGTTAACTACATACACTAGAAAAATATTTTTAAAAAGTCTGCACTTTGCATAAAGTCGGTCAATTTAATAAACGTAGTAGGTGCACAATATTTGCTTACAAACATCAATCAATAGTCGTTAATTTAATTTGAACATTTTATAACAACATCAAATTACCATTGCCAATTTTTCTTGTTGATCTAAAATACGTTTTTGTATCACTGACCATGGCAAGAAGAATCTAACATTTTTTTATCATGATCTAGACCCTATATTATTGACAGTACGCCAGCAAGTAGGGTTGTGGGTCTGTCTTTAAAAACAATATTTAGTGTCACAAACCAACCAAAGAGGATGGTTTGTGGCATTCCAACATGTTTTATTAAAGCACCATGTCAGGCGTGGAGGATAATATTTACCCCATAGGTTTTTGGTAACAGACACCAAATGCACAAGGTATTATAGTTCCTTAAGAATTGTAAATGGTGCAAGTAATCCACTTCAAATACGACAAACTTCGACGTCAACCGATCATCTACAATAGTATTTAGGACTAACGCATAAACTGTCATAAAGATATGATTAGGTTCAAAGTAAAAAGACTGGTTTTGTGTCTTATACTTTTATGTAAAACATTATAAATATTAACATGTTTGTAATCATTATTACCCCATGTTACGATACATGTTTGATTCCGTATGATATACTTTGCACCGTCACTAGTGGACTGTTAAGATGTGTATAGCTTTAGTATCGTAAGTATTTATGTAAATACTATAAAGACTGGTCAACATCATAAAACACGATTTTAGACATCACACGCAGAAAGCCTCACAATGGTAATAATCAACACTGTATTGTGTTTATATTCTCATATAAAAATATACCTTGAATGTAGTAGGAATGTTAAACGAGCGATGTCTAGAATTGTGATTATTGTGTCTATTAAATTAAAGTATGGAAGGATTTTCTCCGCATTTGTTTTACACCAAAGATTACATGTATATTGTTAGTGATAATTTAGAAAATGTGTTATATAGTTAATGCAGTGAAAACGCGGAAAATGTATCGCGCTTGCGGACGGCAGATGACTTTATTTATTCCTGCAGGCCTGCCTTACTCGGTTACCTGTCTTCATTTTAAAATCATCAAATCTTATTTTATTTTTTGATGGACATAAACCGTCTTCATTTAGTCAAATTGACGTATAAATATTTATATAAATAGATCTAATATTTTATATCTAAAATTTAAATGCGCACATTTTGTTAGCTTTATTTTCCGCACTTTCATACTGCATATTAAAGTAAGATTTCCATGGGGTAACTATAGTTAATTCGCAGTATTATTTCGATCTAACGCAACAGTTTTAGTAAATTGTGCAGGACAATGTGGTAATTTTGCACATTTAGTGTAATGTGTTAAAATAGTTTTCTTTTTAATCAAATCTACAAATAATGAAACATTTTATACCAGCAGTTGGATTAAGGATAGATTCAATAAGTTGTCTTTTTTTACGTTAGTGCTCCGCAACGAATATGTGTACAACACACTATATTAAACGATTAACTTGATACATGTGAGTAGTTGTCGGCCCCCACTTGCGGTGCAGTGCCACATTAATACTTATCCTTAGGATCGTAAAAAGAATATATTTTTACAATATCCATGGTATGTCAATTTTTAATATTCTACATTAAAGGTAATGTTTTCTTATAACATATTGTGTAGGCGTAATGTATGCAGTTGTATGTTGCATTGGTTAATGTGGAATTGTACAATATTACCAAATATTGATTAGCATTGTTATAAAGTATTGATTGTAGCCCACTGACTATGGAAATGGTTCCGGTAACAAATTGCTCATACACCACCTTAACTTGTCTGTACCTCTAGTTGATACTCTGATACAGTAAACTATGAATGGCTAGTGCAATATCAATTTAATAAAATATTATAATCAGGAACGACTTTTATTTATTAAGTCCTTTTATATATGTCTGTTTCTTTTTCCTTTTTTTGCATCTTATGTTAAACGTTTTGTGGGGGTGTATGGGCAATTGCGTACCTAAGCACATGTTCAAGTTTTTAATTTTAAACAATAAACGGACATTTTACACTGCCGATGTACATTATGTAGATGTTCCATATAATAACATTAACTGATATATTCCCACAAACGGCTGTTTATTCATTTTTGTTATACTTTTATGTTTTGTATCATGTTTTGCATATTTACTTGATTTTAAACCATTTTTGTTACCATTTTATTCATACCATTTTGACTATTTCTTTTGAGTATATTCGATTATTTCGAATAGTGCAAAGAAATTGTCTTTCAACATGGAATATACTGTCATATTATTTCCTTGAAATAATCCATTTTTACAATTTGAGTTTTAGTCATCAAGTGGCTACAGATTCAATGATATTGCAACGAATGATGCAAAATGTCAACAAATCTAGCATTTTTAATTTTAGGACGGTAATGAAGAAGACCGTACAAAACGTCAGTCCTTAGTGAACGGCGAGGACAAGGTGGCAGTGGCCGCCAGCCACAAGGAGGCTATGCCCTCTAAGCCTGAAGATATACCGGAGAATAATACTAAAACAGACATTGTTAACTCTGTACACGACGGCGTGCAAGCCAATAAATTTATTTTAACTCCAGACTATATACAGCAGAGTAAGTTTTTTTAATTAACTAATTAACAGTTAAAGTCTCCACACACACAAACTAACCATTAAAGAATAATTAAGTTTACAAGCATAAGCGAAGAGGTAGTTTTCGATTTTTAGCATTCTTGTTGATACTCACCAGATCGTTATAATTTAGATTATTGTTATTTTTCTTCATGAGTTGGATTCACCTACTGTACAACATTACAATAAAATACAAGACTAATTACAATACAAAGTATAGGAGCATAGGGAAACCTAGATAGTCCTAGTGAAACCATTTTAGAGTAGACATCCCTTTTTTCAACAATACTAGAAAATTAAACGTTAGAGTAAACGAAACCAATTTTTATTTCTACACCGATCTACAATTAAAGATCCATTAAACATTTTCTAGCAATAAAAAGTGCACTGAAGCAAGAAAACCTAAACCCAGAGATCGAAGAGAAACTCTTGCAGCTGCAGCGATACCAGGAGAAGCAGATGAAGCCGGAGTCGCAGCCGGAG
>NW_013527915.1:5974900-5978962 GCF_000836215.1 Papilio polytes
AGGAGCTCTACTGTCTCTGCCGGCAGCCCTACGACAATTCACAGTCAGTGCTTACGCTTATTATATGGGATTGTTGACCACTATCGGTCATAAATGTTGTTCGAAATTAGCCTAAATAGAACTTAATTCACAATTGTGCTACAGGTTTTAGCCATGAGCTTTATTTTAATTGGAATTAATTGAAGTCTTTCCAAATCTTTCAGTTAACGATTAATTTTTATTTGTTTCAGATTCTACATATGTTGCGATAGATGCCAGGACTGGTTCCATGGGCGCTGCGTCGGCATCCTGCAGTCGGAGGCGGACAACATCGACGAGTACGTGTGCCCCAACTGCCAGAAGAACAACTCTGTCAACTACGCAAACATGAAGGAACTCACCGCAAAAGACTTTGAAAACTTAAAGAGGCTCGTTAAACAAATACAATTGCATAAAAATGCGTGGCCATTCATGGAGCCTGTGGATCCAAGGGAGGCTCCTACGTATTACAAAGTAATAAAGGAACCCATGGGTGAGTACTTTATACTACAAGATTACGGCTAATATACCTCTCTTTTATACTCGCAACAAATCTCCAAGTAATTAATTTTCATTCCAGTCCATGTTTATAGTTATCTTGCAATAGGTATATCACAATGTTTCATTTACTCAATCTTCACTTCATTGTTACAAACGTAAATGTGTAACATTTTAATGTTAGACTCATTTTAGTTCAAGTTTTTTTTGTATTTGCAGACTTGCAGACGGTGGAAAGAAAAGTGAATGAACAAACTTACAGTACATTAAGTGAATTTATCGGTGATATGACTAAAATATTCGACAACTGTCGATACTTCAATCCGAAAGACTCTGAGTTTTATCGTTGTGCGGAAGGCCTGGAAGCGTACTTTGCACAAAAAATCAAATATTTCCGCGAGAAACTATTCGAGACGACGCAATGATAGTGGCAGTGTACAGTGTAGAAGTTTGGCTGCGGCCCGACGGTAAGCGACTATTGTAATGCAAATGAACTCATGATCTGCGCCGGTTGTAAATTTAAAAATTGTGATGACAAAGAATTATATGATGGTAATATTGCGTACGTCAGACTCATTTTAAGTATTTATTGTATTTATTATGGAATGCTTCACAATTATATCCAACAAGAAAGCTGACGCTCGATATGAATTAAGCTCTTCGCAGAAGAATGATTATGTATACAGTTTTGTGAAAATAATTAAGTTAGCTGATATAACTTAGCATGTTTAGTTTTGTATTAGTTACATAGACTAAGTAAACATTATTATATTTAAGAAATAAAGTTTTAATAATAACATCTTTACAATGCCTTTACATTCCGTTTTGGCCCTACGTGAAGACATTGATTATATTAACCTTGTATGTACAAATATCCTTCCATTTCCCATGTTCCTCTTTTTTGTGTCAGAAAAAAACCTTGACGCTGTCATTATTCAGTGAATCACTCTTGAGACACTACTAAAGAAACATTCTGAATTAGTGCCTGAGTTATTTGGAGTTGGTCTGCTAACGACCCCTGTGATATTGCATCGAATCTACAACGCCTATCAGTAACCCTAAAACTAGATTCTAGCTTTTCGTTAGAAAATGTAGTAACGATGACTCGTTACAACATTTAAGGACAATAGATCATTCAATCGATCATTAAATAGATGATTGAAAAGGTAAAAGTAGGATATTAAAACAGTTTCCGTGTTATAGCATAATTTATTCAAGTCTTTGTATAAAGAAAAAAAAAGTAAATTATGTGTAACAAAAACATTACACAGGTAATACAATTTAAGTAGCTAAGTGGTAATGGCACCGGATTTTATTTATTGATTAAACATAAACCAAGTCTCACTTGAATAACAATCATTGGGAAATAAAAGTTGTAAGGTAGTGGCTAAATGCAGATTAAACACAATGAAATTACCGGGAATTTTAATGATGTTAAAATAAAAAGAAACATCACAGTTGGTAAACTTGTGCCAAATTTATGCATTAATTTGAAATACTTGGTTTACAGTCAATGGGATTAGTTATAAAATACATTTTTATTTACATCAAAGTAAGTTTACATTATGATTGTTATTATTAATACTCTATAATCTATCAGTCAATTGTGTTCTTGCACAACTTTATTATAAAAATATTACAAAAATTAAGCTATTAATTTTTTTTATAACACCAAAGTATTATAAATTATTTCGATTTACGTTATCGATTTTAAATGGATAATTATTTTATATGTGTATTTACAAATTGCTTAAAATAAAAGAAAACAAAAGTGTACAAAGTCTTATATCGATAAAAATTAATAAAAGAACATCGAAAAGGACAGGTTTAAAGCATAACAAGTAAAGGAATGTTTATTGTTTACTTCATGTAAAAATTACACGAAATTTAATGAATAAATTGTTTGCATCTAAGACAATTATAATCAGCACCTAATTATCAACAAGCTTCAAAACTTTCATAAAAGTAACTTATTAAAAGCTGCATTAAATTCGCATAGTTCGGAATGTCATAGTGGATTGATTATTTTTTTTAAATTACATGCACTCCAAATTTATTACAATAGATATGTCGATTAAATAAAAATAAAAAAAAACACTAGATGCCATACTTGCATTATGTTTTTTAAAAGTAGATTTTATGAGTAAATTCATTATTAATTGATAGAAGACGCGTACTTCAGTTTGGTGCGTTAAGAATTAGTTTAGTTTAAAATACTACAACTTATTTCTCCACATAATGTAACGAGATCATAAACGTAACATCTAATATAAACATAGTTTATTACGAAAGTGTCTATTTCTTACAGTTTGTTCCATAATTGTCCATAACACTTCTTGTAAGACAAATCTATGCATTTTAGTTACCTTAAAGTACAATTATGTATATATTTAACTATAACATAAAAAAGTTGAATAACATTATCTAAACATTTATGTACAAATAGCACTTAATAGTTGCCGTATTACATTTTAAATATAATTTGATAAAAATTGTATTAGTGTCGATAATTCATAAGTATCTACGTGCAATAAATACTGTTAACATTTCAAATAGCTTACAGTAAACATTGGTCGAAATAGGATAAAACTTATCATGTGTTACTTACAACATATTACCTACTCATATTTGAAGTACTTATATCCTAAAATACTTTTACTTTAGAGCGATTTCGCATTTGATTTATTATCTGATTACGTGGTAATTTTTTGAAAATTATGTTGTATTTAACCGTTTTGATTATTGCATTATACTATAGGAGCCTTTCAATATTTTGGGCAGCTGATCTTGAGCTGGCCGCAGTGTTCTGCACACTCATGCTCGTGCCAGAGCCGCAAAGAAACTTAAAAAACCAATACAATGCTATTGAAGATCAAAATAGATACATTTTCTGTTAGGTTACCCGATAGCGCACGTATAGTGTTAGACGTGGAGGGTATGTGTGGAGAGTGCGGGGGTCGCGTGTCATACGAAGGAGGAGAAGCCGGGCAGCGGGGCCCGCGAGCGCGCCATGTTGTTCATGACGATCTGTCCGCCGTTGAGGCTGAGCACGGCGCTGCCCTCGGGCTCCGAGTCCGTGTAGCTGGAGTAATTGCGCACGGGCCGCTGCCGCTTCCACGACTGCCGCAGCGTGTCGTTCACGTTCGCGTAATGGTTCACGAACGAGTGCGGCTCCGAGCGCACGCTCTCGTTCTCGCTCTCAGAGTTCTGTTAACATCATATCTTTATTAAAATTTAATCATAGCGTGTTTTTTTGGTTCCATGCATGTTGGACTTTACCGCAAACTACGAATGATTTTGAAAATCCTATTTGTGCTTTTTACATTTACAAGTTTATTTACATACAAAACCATTAGTTATTTACACCTTTGCTTAAATTATCACTCCGACGGTTATGACTTTTCGATAAAACTAATGATTTAATCTCGTGTGTCTAAGGAAGAAGTAAGGTGAATTTTGTACAATTTTTAAATTAATGCTAAACTTTTTACTTCTAAATCAAACGGACGAAATAGCCTTTAGTCAGTAAAGATGATTCTATAGAAC
>NW_013527915.1:5986370-6045464 GCF_000836215.1 Papilio polytes
TGCAGCGCGCCCTCGCCCGTTATCCACACGCGCGAACCCGCCGTCATCGGCCTAGCATTTTGGAAATTGCAACTATTACTGGATTTTTCGTTATACTTATGTATAAGAGCTGATGCTCTTACTAATATCAATGTAGATGGCGATGCACGATAAATTAAGATCGCTTAAAATGTAATTGAATATGGATGGCGACCTTTGTAGCTTGATGAATGTACCTTTGTAGAGGAAGAATGAAGAAAGTACGAATGGATTTTGTCGAAGATACGCTTAAGAAGGGATTGAGTTCAGTTATGATGAAGAGCAGCATACTGTACCGACCCTCCGTAGAGACAAAGACAAGTCGATGATGATGCTAAAAATGCGAAAAGCAAGTATTGAGTGAAATGTTAAAGTTTGTTTTCTTTGTTGTTCTTTTGTAAATGTTTCTCAAAATAGTAATTCAACAAAAGCTATATCCTGACAAAAAGGTCTATGGGTCAGTGCACGTCACGTCTGTGAAAAATCTTTAGTACGTATTTACAGCGCCGTGATGGTAAAGTTTACGCTGTGATTACGACACAATCATTGTGTCGTTAAACGTGTATTTTATCTAATTGATGCTATACTTTTTTCATCGCACGGTAAACAGCCGTGACATCCTTTTCTTATACAAAACGTTTATTTTTACCACACTTTTGAAAATTGCCATCATTAGAGACAATGTCGGCGTAACAATACTTTTACACAGCGATTGTCGGAAGTGTTGGGTTTCACGGCGGAGGGTCGGCTTCCGTGTTCGAACAATATTGATGTTTTTTTTTTGACGCAATCGACGTAAATGAATATCTTTTGTAGTGTTTCTATATGGAGTAAACAGACTTTGTTTTGTATTAAATATTATGACAACATTTACAATTTTTCTAACAATTGCTGAATAATAAGACTAGTAATATTGTATGTATAGTATAAATAACTTACTGATTGTTGTGGAACCAGTCGATGTTATACTTGACGTTAGGGTCGCTGGAGACGCGGCACTGCAGCGTGGCGGTATGCCCCAGCAGAACGCGTGTGTCCACAGGCGGTGCTATTATTTGTGTCCGCACTGCACACGCACAAATAAAATTAAAGCCGATTGTAATTAACTCCTTTCTCATGGTAATAAAGGTCCCAGTACATTTTTTTTAATCTCTTCGCAGATTCGTGCAATTTTACTCATTATGCTTCTCATCCTTGGATATAACAATCTAAAAACTTAGCGTACACTACGGGAATAGAACCTTGAGCTGTATATTACAAGTTTAAACACTGCACCGTCGATTTTTAAGTTATTAGCAAATTACTTAAAACAATCTTCTAAAATGCATTTTCACTGTGACCTTGCAAAATAATTGTTATTAAATTGAGGAAACAGGTAGAGTATCGGTCATATTGGACTCAACTCATAAAATTAATGGCAGCCGCGCCATTTAATCCAAGGGCAGATGCCAATAACATAATGGAATCAGATATTTTATAGCTAACTTTATACCCTACGTTATATACTTAAGATTCTGTAATAATGTGAAATTACATTATTTTCTTTTTGATGTCGGTTTTACGCAAATCTTCATCATCTTTATTGATAGGATACAAAAATCAGTTTTTAAATATGATTTCTTCGTGCATTACAAAAAAACTTTTGAATTTTTTTATTTACCTAGTACAGTGAGGAATGCCTCGCCGGAGACGTTGCCTGCATCGTTGGCCCGAATGCAGGTGTACTTGCCGCTATCAGCAGTCGTCGTGCTCGTAATCAACAGGTCTCCTTCATCCAGCGCCTGCAGCCGCCCCGACAACTTGATTATAAGAGAATCTGGAAGTCGAAATATTAGAAAAAATAAACACATGCAAATGCACGGTAACGTAAACATGCTTCAACTAAGAATAGATATTATGATGAATGGTGTTTGAAGGAAAGTTATATAAAAATGAATATCGTCGCATCGGATTTTAATAACTATGTAAAGATTCAGTTTTATCAGACTTATTTGGAAAAATTATATCAATAAAGATTTAAGTATTTTCAAGTATTTTATTTCACTATTTTCAACCTTAAAAAGCTCTCTATACCATACCATACCATAACACACTATAAAAAATTCAGATAAATACTATTTACAACAAAACTATAATAAGTTCAACTTTGCTATACTATAATACATCTTTATTTGTACAATATAACTTTATTTTTTAACGAACTCAGTATTTTTGTAAAAGTTTTTTTACAACAAAAATGTAGTGAAAGCATTTCTAAAGTAATAAAGTAGGCAAAGTTCTAAATAAAACATTATCGCTTGTAATAAAAGCATAAACTTCATATTTTTACGAGGAGCTCGAGTGCTTATTTAACATTGCATCGCATTAAAATGTCTGTGCATTATCTACTTAGCTGAAAATCCCACCTGTCCCCAACAACAAGCTGAACTATCATAAACTATCAGTCTTATATATGTGTGTAATAACCCTTATCTTAAAAAGGGTAAAAAATCATAAATACGTACATTTCGAACACCTTCAGCTTGGTCTGACGAACTAAAGAATCGCTTAGTAAAATCATAAGAGATGTACGACAGGAAAAAGTTTCGACACGGGGTAAAGTAGAGAACAATCACCAACTAAGGGTAATTGCCCTCAATTGTTTATGATGTCTTACTTTATGAAGACTAAGGGCCAACATAAGTGTAGATTTAGTGTGATGAATGTACACTGAGGGGTTGTTCAAGTGACCATGCCTTCGTGTACCAGTGAAACTTACCGTTGAAGTACCAGGTGACGTTAGGCGTGGGTGCGCCGATGGCCCGGCAGCTGATGGTGGCGTCCTTGCCGTCCAGCACGGTCAGGTTGGCAGGCGCGCTCTGCATTACTGGCGGGGACGCTACAAGCCACACATTGCTGTTAACTCGAGCGCTACTCTATACACTAAGTTACCTTTACCTATCGCCTAAAATTAGTATTCTAACGTGATTGTGTTCACAAAGTTATACAACATGCATACAAAACGTAATTTGATCTAAAAAATGTGCTTCTATAATATTTAAAAACTAATCCTAGGTAACATATTGCATCAAAGCAAATTAAAAAAATAACTTGGTTCTGTTTTATCTCGTCGGTTTCGTCAAAACATAAACAAGTGTAGAGTTGTTTCGGTACTATGAATAATTTGATTTCATTAGCTTCACTTGAGTTAGAGGCGAGTAAAAATTTTATTGATGCTACATCGAAGCAAGGGAAGTAAAATTGAACGAGTTCCTGTAATTCTCGTTGAATTAAAAGTATTTTATGTGTTCTTGCTACATATAGCATTTAAACACGAACACTTTGTTATATAACTCTGTAACAGATATTATAATTCATATGAACAGAATAGAATAGAAATAGGTTAATTGAATTACAAGAGAGGCGAGTGCACACGGTATTGAGACGTAGGAAACCGAATGACGTCTTTTGCATATAGCTGAGTCACCACAATGCGAACACAAAAAAGTCAATATTGCTCAACTGCGTAAGTAAAATTAAACAACATTTCAGTTGGAAATAAAATGAAAGTACATGTACTGTGAAAAAAATGAAGGTTTAGAAAGGTGATTAATAGGATAAACAATTTTCATTACTAAATTCCTAACAACTTTATGAGCTATGACTGGACTTGAAATAAAGAATTATTATTGTTAAGTATTTGCAAAGAAATTTAATTTATGATGTATGTACGTGCACATTCCTTGTCAAAGAAGTGGGTATTGTTTACGAATTATCAAATAGTTCGCGAGATATCTTATTAAATAGACAGAGTACTTTTGATAAGTGCACAGATATTGGTAACACGAGCCGGTTGCTCGAGCAAGTCGTAAACTGTGTGGGGTTTATTTACGGGGCTCTTAAGCTTCGCAGGTGTCCTTCAAATCTTAGGATGTCGTAGTTTCGGGGCGAGCTGATCAATTTTTCAGTACTCCCCGCTTGGGAAGGGCAACATGTCTTGCTGCCAATCTGAATAATTTTGATGTGCCTTATGGAGATGTACAACGTTGTAACTGCTTTTTGTAATTTTATATGTAAGTTTTCATTTTAAGAAATAACTTTTGAATTTAAAACTGACAACTTTTAGTACACACCATCAAAACATTTCTATTATAAACAGACTTGAAAATGAAAACTATTAACGTTACGTTAAGTCTAAGAATAAACATCATAAGTGCCTTAACATGCTAAAAACGTGACAAAAAAAAAACGTTGCAATAATAAATATATTTTAACTTTATCTAAAAATGATTATACTACACTATAAGCAAAAACGATTATAAATTAACCATAAACAGCTTTTGAAATAAATGTGTCTTAACAAAACACAAAAACAATATTTGTGCTTCAGAAGCGTAATTGCAATTAAAATATGCTATAAAATCATTCGATTTATCTTACTGCCAGTATCAAAACGAAAAGACTTTGTCTTTTTGTCACCAGTCCTCATTCTTATCAACTTCATGTGACTTCGCGCCGCGCGTCTATTGTCCCGCGCTGCACCATCATACCAAAATGTTAATTAACCACTGTATGCTAAACACACCTTATTATTTACAATTTATAAAACAATTCCTCGAAATATATTTGACTTGTTATTATTCCGTAGGCAACGTTACCTACATATCTTGATCACCTAACTTTATACAGAATTTTAAAGAAATCTTTAAAATAGGAAAGAGCAAGTCATGAAAAACTTCATGTTGTCGAAGGAAGTACAACAAAAGTGATCTTACTTGTCGTTCCTCCTAAATATGTAATTTCTTTTTTGCCGGGTTGTTCAGGTAGGTAACATTAAATGGAAAAATTCGAAAAGATTTTAGAAAACTTACTTTTGATCTTCAGCCAAGTGTTTATGGACGCTTCCCCGGCTTCATTGCTCGCAATGCATTGGTATATTCCCATGTCCTCCATTTTTAGATCGTTTATGATAAGCGATCGGTCCAATTCTACTCGGTACCTGCCTCCGCCGTCATCTACGTCACCATTGTCGGTCTCCCCTACCTCGGCACCAACGCTTGCTATTTTTTTTGCATCTTTGTACCACGTGATACTAGGTAATGGTATACCTTCCACGTTACATTCTAAGACTACAGTATTCCCGAATTCGCCATAAGTCTCCGACTTCAAAGACGACAACATGGTGGGTTTCTCGAACACAGTGACTGTAGCCGATGCAGTCACCGTTGCGAATCCACCACTTTTTAATCTAGCTTGACATGTATACTGGCCAGTATGAGTCAAGTTAGCCGATATGAGACTGAGGGTCCTGTTCCACTGGTCGTTCAAGTCATAAGTAATGCCAGCAATGTCAATTAAGACGCCATCTTTGAACCATAACGTCTCTAATTCATGCAATGGCCTTGCGTTTGCGATGCAATATAGATTCCTGTACTCTTGGCCCTTTATTATCTTTGTGTCTTTTGGTTTTATAATTATTTCTGGAGCTATTTCTTTGGTATCATCTCCAAGGACGTTCAGTTTTATGTATGGACTATTTTCTACTTTACCAGATTGGGTGTTAAAAGCTTGGGCCCTAAAATACACATAAGTTTCTATTTTAACTAATGCATATAAATAACAGCACTTACTTTTAAATAATTCAGAAATGCCTGTTAATTAAATGTTAAAGAAACACTCACCTATAAGACCTCTCGTCGTTTTTTGAAGCACACAGTATAACAAGCTTGTGGTCATCGGTTACGGCATATTTTTGGTCATATCTCAGCTCACCATTCTCGTCCTGCCAGTTAACTGAAGGAGGTGGTTCTGAGTCAATGTGGGGGAAATCTAAAATAGCAGCCTTACCCGAGTCAACTGCCACTTCTTGTACTATCTTGCTTTCGAACACACCCATATCTAGAAATAATAACATTAAATTATTAAACTGGCTTTGGGTTTTGTCACAATGGTTAGAGTATGCTATTTTAATTTAACTATTACCGACAAAGTAAGATTAAAGAATGTTTATTCACATTGAAGAAAGTTTATTTAAATGAATCGTAATTGCGTCTGATGCGAGTTATTAATTCCACAGACAATTCTCGACATGCGGATGTAATAGACTATGAAATCATACGGGCATTAAGTATTTATAATTTGCCTGCTTCTAACGTAAAATGAAATGATATTTCTTTGTTTGTAAAATACGGTAAAATTAACGATTTGCGATAAAAGGTTATTTTGTAAGTAATATTCTTTTCAGATAACGTAATCAAGGTAACCGAAGGTCTAAGAGTTTCTTAACTCAGTTGTGACTAACAATGAATAGTTCTTTGCGAGCGACGATTTCCCAGATTATTACAATGTGGATATTGTCAAGGCGAAAGTCACTAGTCATGTAGCTATAGGCTTTCGCCATGCCAACTGATTAATTGAAAGAGGAAACATTTTACAAGAGTAAAGTTTTTAGATATTTTACAAAGAACAGTCACTTCTATTAAAGTAGAACTTGGTTTAATGGGGAATCAATAATAAATCATGTCTACGCTACTTTATAGCTTATAGGTATAGCCACACACTTTGATTATTAACACAAAAGATTGGAAGACAATGCATCACCATGACCTGAAATCAATTGTCTTCAAATGCGTTGCGTGCATCATGACAACTTGTGAAAAATTACAAAGTAATTAAAAGTACGTACGTTATCGAAAGAATAATTAATCTTGTATGTGTAAAGATGAACAAATAAATAGAATAAGAATATTCTGGAGTTACCTTTAGCGTTATATGGAGCACACAATCGGGCGGCCCCTGCAGCCAGGTCGTTCACAGGCAATAAATAAAATGACCTGGCTATTAACTTTTAATAGTCCAACATAAAGTCCGAATAGTGAGAATAGCAATAGAGCGCGTTTCACGGATGGTTATTTTTTGTTTAGGTAAAATAGTGAACATGCGCAAACATATTTATATCTTCTGTTTTAAATGATAGAAATAAAGAAAAATACTGTGAGATTTAGACAGAAATTAAGTTAGATATATAGTATTTGTAAAGAAATATTTTAACCTGATATATCGTAGAAGTCATTACTTACATATAATACCATCTAGACATCATAATAATGAAAAAAAAAACTTACATGCGACAACAATATTGTTCTTTTCGCTGAAGATAGCACCGACGTCATTTTTGGCTATGCACTGGTAGGCGCCCGCGTCTTGCCGTTGCGTGTTGTGAATCTTGTAGAAGATGTCCGTCGAGTACTCACTCAGAGGTACGCCGTTTTTTAACCACCTGTACATCGGCTGCGGTATTCCTAAAGAAATGACATCCGTATACCCATGAACAAAAATGTAAGATACGTGTTTTAGACACTATTTTACATTGATTAAAGATTAATTTAAAAAAAACACTACATCTTAATGTAAAACAACTTAAAATTTAAAGCAGATTAGTTGCTTACCGACTGCGGAGCATTGCAATATCTTGGACGTGCCTTCTCGTACTATGCTATTTAAGGACGAGGGTTGCATGTTGAACCGCGGCGGCTGCGTTTGTGCTGAAATAAGACGATAACACGCTATTAATGAAATAGAATGAAGTGACTATAGTTTAGCAGTGAGGTAGCATTCTAGTCATCCGAGACACATTCTTTCTCGATGTATAAATGAATATATTATCATTTGTTTTCGGTATTAAGGCACCTATACATTACTCTTGCATGCAGCGGCATTGAACATGAAATTTACATTGTTACATTTGTCTAAAATGCAATAGTCGGATAGGATTATTCAGTTTATTTGTTTAATGCTATAAGAATGTAAACAAAACACATGTATCACTAGGAAACATTTTCCAAAGCAATATACCAGAAATATTTCGCTAATATGCTTTCAAAATGAATATTATTTAAAAATATGCAAAGTGTATACGTCTGCTTTTGCAAAGAGAGCTTTAAAGTGGAAGTTTCCCGTGTCGCAAAGGCAACACGGGCTGGCACCGTCTACCTGGCTGTTAAACCGCACTTCCACGAAGCTTTCAAACAAGGAGCGCGCACAAACTTTGCAACTTCTACGACTGTAGCAATTCACATAATTCAATCAATAACTGTTTAATTGCTATTCGGGTTATTTGACTTATTTAAAGATAACAATTTACAAAACCTGGCTGGAAAGTAACGTGTTTGAGTCACATTTAAATAAAAAGATTTGAGCTTTTTTGTTGAATTTGGACAAATTTTAGGTGTACTTTATTGTTTTAGTATAAATATTCGGGAAAATACTATTCACTATATTTTATATACTCTAATAAAATTGAAAAATCAGTGTGATCGAATATCCTTACTTGGTCTCTTGATTCTGTACACGTGTCTCTACTTTAAGAATATGAAATAAATTGCTATACACTTTTAAAAAATGTCATGACCTAAGCTTAAGTCGTCGAAGGTGACGTCATCCGGTATTTGATCCGTTCGCACACGAAGCCCCTTTCACGCCATAAATTCTAATTAAACTTTAATCAACAGTTCTTGGCAAACGTATTGGTATTGCATTTCTTGTGTTGAAATATAAACAACATTTATAGACAATGCAATTCAATTCGTACAAATATTTCATTGATATAAGCGAAATTCCTTTTTCCATTCCATTTGTCATGAAACATTCGTTGACGGTCTGCATTCCGAATGTGTATTGTGAGTCATTGCAACTCAAGGCACAAAAAGTGGCGTCAATTAGATATCACGTCATTCAATTTGGGTCAAGTAGTGTTACTTTAAGATGCCGGACTCAACACAACACTAATTTATCATAAGTTTACCAATGTGCGACATTTCTTAAAAGCACAACACTAACAAAATATTTTTAGAGACCTCATTGAAATGGCAATGCGAAATCAGCTTAACACAACTTCAGATAACACAACGTATTTGTAACCAGTAAACTATAAATCCATAATAAATGCCACAAAAGTTAGAATCGCTTAATATAAAATTGATGAATATCAACAAAAAATAATCAGGAAGAAGTGAAAAGCACACGTATAAAAAAAACTTTTAACGTTTTCGTAGTTTATCTGAGTTCGTGAATAATTGAGCGATTTCCTGCTCTTGGGAAAATTAGTTAAGGTTATACAAATACCTATCCCCATGCGTATCTTTCAGGGTTCTTAAATGTGTTCATTGTGACATATCACGTAGATTTTGTCGGATTTAAGGGACTTAACCCTTTCGGCTGTCTCGCACACTATACACCAGGGTATTTTAGAAGACCGCGATTTAATCTTGATAAACTAAAACTACCCTGTATGGACGAGACTGCCGTTGCATGTCAAGGTTATTAAGGTTATTTAAATATAATATCTAATCCTGTGCGCTAAAGCAATAGCCAGCAGCATTTCCTTTCAGAGTACTTAATGTTGGTAGCAGAACAAGCTGGATAAAACGGTAAAAAATGTATGAATAAGAAGCAATTGATACTTAATGTTGTAGCAGAAAATTCGCATTACTGCTCTGTTTACTATTTAGACTGGGTGTGAGCAAGTGGCGTATTTTTTATTTAATCTATGAAAGTGAGGCTCGTCAGTTTGGAAGCTAGTATAATTTGTTTACTCAGTACGTGCTATTGATTGAGTGCAGCTCGGCCCAGTTAGCGGCGACACGTGTGGCCTGTTGCTTCCATCGCCTCCACATCAATTGATTTATTCTTACAAACTTAAACTCGATAGTTAATCACGATTTACCCACAGTCTATTTTCACACACTTTGTTATTATTGACCTAGATTGTTTATTTCGTTTATTTAAGTTAGTTGCATGATCAAAGATATTTCTACTCTTCGTTTCGTTTATTACAATGTATCTCTTTTATGAATTGTTTTACTTAGTTCAGTAATTAAATAAATAAACCATCATTCGTCGCAGTCAACTTTTTTTAATTATTATTTTCACTTACAGTGTTTTTTTTATTAAATTCCAGGTACTGCAAAATCTTTAATACAATACACTTATTCTAGCATACACAAGTTGAATGGAATACATCAAAAATCCATTTTATCTCATGTTATCTTCTGTTTAAATTGTGTGGTGATGGTATCCTAGATAATGTGCGGCCATGTGCAGTTGCTGTCCGCAAACTAGTTCAAGGATATAAACATTTACTAATTTAACATATTAAAAAACGAACCAAGTCAAGTGTTTACCAAAACTCAAGAAAATAAGGTGCAGTAATTACCCATAGACATTGTGGTTTGCGATTAATTTTTATAACATCGTTTGCAGTTTGTTATCGTGAAAATAAATATATTGTACGATAATATACTGTATTGATAACGAGGGATATGAGAAATTTGTTCCATTATTTTTTCTATCGTCCTTCCAGTAGACATAACGGATAATTCTTTATCGGAAATTATTACAATGGGCTCGGCAATCCGATAAGATTGTAATCAAATCAAAACTTTTTATATAATTGATAGTTCCTTTGATGTATTGTTAAATAATTCTATGATAAAATGCCAATATCGATTTTACTTTACACAGACAAAACTTATGTACAGTCTTAAATTATTGTTGAGCTGTTACTCGCTACTGAGTGAGTCATAACGTAGCTTTTTAATGGTGCAAGAATTTTTGAAATCAGTCCAGTAGTTTTTCAGTTTTTTTTAATACAAATCTTTTTTATAATATTAGTATAGTTTTATTGATTTTTATTGTGACACGACATTTAGTGACCAAGAAAATTAGCTTCATTTTCCCTCAGTATTAAGATAAGAGCTGACACATATTCGAAGTGACAAGTAATCATATTATGAGTGTGGATATACTACGTTGGCGCGCAATACCTCTTTGATAATGTGATAAGATATAAATTAGTTAGCGGCTTGAGTGAGGTTCGCAATAAATTGTTCGTTGTGTGAGAAAAACTACTCGTCCAGTCAACAAAGAGCAACGTTGATTGCATTACTGTGACTGTCGACCCTGGCGGACGTTGCCCCGCCTCATCTACATATGTTTAATTATGATGCAGTTTGATGGGAAAAAAATCTTCACTTTTTAACGTAACGTGGAAAATGTTAGTTCCTTAAATTCTGCAAATGGAAATAGGGGTTACCCTTTGAAACTGTAAATAGGTAGAACACGACGAATCGAAAACTGTTAATTCATTTCAGACGTTGATCAGAATAATAAATCAATAAATTCCACCGTTATTGCCAAATGAGTTTATTAAACAAAATTCAATGTAAGCTGACAACCAGACGAAATAATTATATACAACAATTACACTAAAGTTATTTTAAAAAAAATGTCTCTGGTACTAGAGAACAACGGCCAGTTAGCGTTTTAGCAGGTCGAGAACAACTTCGTAATGTCATGACAGCGACAACGGGAGGTCGTACACCCGCTATTAGCTGCAGCTCTAGCACCCACTACAACGGATAAAAACACGTCGAATGTAGAGATTACGTAAATTATGACAATTCAGACTATTTTCTTACCGTTAGTTTCCACTGCCGAAAGACCTGTATAAAACATTTATTTCCATACGGATTCTTTGATCCCTATATAATACTGACATGGTTGTTTAACTAAACAACAGGTTCCAAGTGTATGTATAGTTTAATTCAGTTTAAGGTAGCAACAATCTTATGGCTCATATCCTGAATATGACATATCTAGGCTAAAGTTCGATATAAAAAAAATCAGGCGATAACAAATCGTTACTAAAATCTTAATCAATAGAATTTTTTACCTCCAGTCTACAATGTTTTTAATTTATTTTGCTCAAAAGAAAAACATGAAAATAGACAGTATTCAATATACATAGTTTCATGAAAAACCCCTTTAATGACTATGCAATATGTACAGCGACAAAGCCTAAAAGAGGTAAAAAAATATAGGTAGTCAAAGGTTAAAAAGCACTTTTGTACACGCTATATGAAAAAGTGATCTATCGATACATCATACTAATCATACTTCATACTTATTTTAATATTATAAATGCAAAAGTTTATATGGATGATTGTATGGATGAATGTTCGTTAGAGTTTGAATCTGACATAAATGTAGAAAATAATGTGAAAGAACACATAGGCTACTCACTTTTGTTTTTTTTTATTACACGCGGACGGAGTTGCAAACGAAAGCTAATGACTAATAAAAGTACTATCTGCTATATTTAAAAAAAAGACGGTCACTTGGGAGTATTTATGAATATAAAATATTTCCAACCACCTCTATAATAGTTCCAAACTCTACTCATAACGTTAAATCTATGTTCCGTCGGGTACTATTACGATACAAAGCAACGACAAAGTCCACACCACGCATAATACGGTTATTATCATGTTATAGTATAACTAGTTTACTAGATTAGCGCTGTTTTATGGAGAATGAAATAAAGTTGACAACCACTCGTCGTTTTTGCCTTGTCGTGACAATGTTTATAGTTAAGTCGTTGAATGCAATAGTTTATTATGAAAATAAAAACTCTATTATTTTTTTGTGAATACAAACTTTCATCAAAATAATAAGATTATAGTGCTGAAGTTTGATTAGAATTCAGTGTAAGCGTCGCGGTCCGACGATAGCTCACGTAATGATTATATCCATTATCAAGGCTAAACTTGAAGCCAGTCAACCACTAATCAGCCAGTGGATCAGTGAACTCGTCTAATATGAGCACTCGCTCTATTTGAAAGAGCCTTTGTTCTTCGGCAAATGGCTTATTAAGGTTGCCCTACAGCCGGCCAATCTCCGGCTCGATGGCTGGATGATACTGTCAGCCGAAACTTTAGCACAGATGAATTTCCACTCTTAAGTGGTTTTGTACTATTAATTCCTTTTCAATTATTAATATTCTCATTTAGAGTTAAAACCGGCTATAATGGTAATAACCGAGTTTGTATTGTTTATAGCGTTTCAACCGAACCGAAGACGGTGTAGGTAATGCATTCATAATCACAAGCAGTATTGATTCGTATTTTTTTTCATTGATTCCCAATCCGTTGAAGACATTTACATTTTATGTCCTTCACTTGTTTACATCTACAGGTAGTAAAGTAATACTTTTATTGCGATTCCAATATACTTTTTTTATTTTGTATCTTTTATAGGAAAGTGCAAGGAATATTACTTTTAAATCGTTCACTCTTTACCCAAGTATTGTTCTTAGTACAAACATAATTTAATCAATGCAATTAACCCTTTCTAATTGTATTACTAAACTTTTCAACTGACTCGCATCGGACGTAACAAATGGACGTTATGTTTACGTTTAACTTAAGTGATTCTTCTAAAATTAAATTGTTTTAATAATTTAGCGGTACCTATGATTTCAAATTATAAATTAAGTGTTTCGTACACTTTCGTTTATTTTCGAGTATTTTTATCTAACTTTTAAGTCGGCATATAGGTAAGTAATATCACAGATGCATATCTAAAAATCTCCAGAGACTTAATGTATGATATGGAAAGCGTATAGTCAGATTGATTTCAAAACCACAAACTCTGGTCACATTGCAGAACTAACGGATTCTAATGTAACTTTAGTTTCATCACTTTAGACTTTAGTATTTCGGATGCTTGCAAAATACCAAATTTTTACAAAGAAATACCTGTTAAGTGAAATTATATTTAAAGCGTGTCAAAGAATAAAACGAATTATTTAAACATTAATACGAAATTATGTAATAAAGGATGATTGTTAAACATTGTCAAAATATTATACAATACTAGCTTTCGTACGTGAATCCGCCCGCGTGGAATAAAAAAAAATAAAAGTGATTAGCCTATGTGTTCTTCCAGATTATCTTCTACATCTTTACCAAATTACATCGAAATCCGTTCAGCCGTTGAGGCTACACACTCTAATAAACATCCATTCATCCATCTATCTAAACTTTCGCATTTATAATACTAGGATGATTGCACTTGACAGACAAATGAAGAATTCCATTCGAAATTCTGGAGAAATTAAACCAATTAATTAACAAACTTTGGTGTACTTGGATTTGGCAAAACTTATTTGTTTTGATCGATTCTTTTTTACAGGTTTATCTCCTTACTTTCCTGTGAATGATATTAACCAAATTGTCGATTATTAAAGAAGGAACAAAAACGTACATAACGTACAAAGGAACGATGGCATAAAGTACTCATTTACAGTCCATTGTAAAGGTATATAAAGTGTGTCGGTAATGATGGAACAGCCTGTAGCTTTTAATGTAAGTCCAGGTCGCGTGATTACGTGTGTGCACGGCATTCAAACAATATCGTGCGCCGGCTATCGGCCCGCTCGGATCTCTGGCAGGCATTCGAACCGCACTCTCAAGTAGCACAAAGCAAACCTTCATTGGCCGTTTATTAGCCTCACTTCAGACGATTATGGAGAAATTAAGTGTTATTTACATAACTTTATTGCAGAGTTTACGGATTGTTTGGTTATTAAAAACTGAAAAGACGTTCTTAAATAAAAAAAAAAACTCTTACCAATCATTGCCGAAACACAATATGAATTATAACAAAACACTATGTATCGTTTAAAAAGGTCTATCTCGAGCTAAAACAAAAATTGCACTCTCAATTTTGCTGGAATTTTTAATTTTCTGCAGTTGCAACTGTTACAATTTTTCTTTCTCTAGAAAACTTATTAGGACGGTTACGAACGTTTCACTTTAAAAAAAGTTAGCCAATTTCGTTGAGCGGTATTCGAGTTATACTACGCTTACCTACAAACAGCTTCAGTTTTGTTTATAGCAATTCGTATGAACAAGTATAAAAATGATAATTGCATAGACAAGGTATTATAATGTTCAATTAATGTGCAATGTTTTAAAAAGCTATAACGAAATTTATTTAAAGAATTACGAATTTAGTTTAGATACCTAGTTAATAATTATTTCTGCCTGTGATACAGATGTAGGGCGTGTAAATACTGAGTAAAGCGAACTGGTTACTCTGTTTTACGACCGTAAGTGTATGCAAATATGGAGTATCATAAATAACAAAAAGATTAACCCACTGTCATTATCAGTGACAACGATAACCGCGCCGTTTACTTGATCGATCTTTTTCAAATTGTACTGCTTTTTACACTATCAAACTAAAAGATGAATATGCTTGAAAAGCTCTGGCTGGTTTCTAGAAATAATTTAACGCAAACTCTACTAGTTAGAAACTACGGTCAGAGCAATACTATATAATTTATGTTCCCTTGCGCTGAATGAATTTAAAATACTATGTTTTGCTTTAATCACATTTTATTTTCGATAGGCTATTTTTCACTTAATTTCCGAACCCGATAACTGTAGAAAACTACTAAATACACAGTTAGTGTGATTTCATTGTTACAAGAACTTAAAAAGCCACTTGAAGCATCGGTTACAAATCCGTTTACCTGCCTATGCTCACGTGCCTCTTCGCCACGAGTCCTGGCAAGCCGCCAATATCTGAAAGGCTGACAGCGTCTTCAAAATGTTCAAGTTTCTGCCTCCATTGTCACATTTTGTAGGAAACGTAAGTTTTTTTAGACACATGAAACCAGTGTGTTGACTATTAATTGTAAAGCAAAGTAAGTTCTTCATATTACTATTCCACAAAAGCTAAAAGATCGCATAAACCCATATGTGTCAGAGCATTACTTTAATTACAATGTAATCCTTGTAACGGTTATTGTTAGTACATAATGGCTATAAATGTAACATTATTACAAAGAATTTTATTAGATATTCATTGTAAGGCGTTTAATGTATGATGTACATCGCTTTCGTCGTAATAATGCGATGTTATGAATAAATTCCAAATAGGATTAGGGTAAATACGTTTTCTCTTTTAATGATAGCAGCTTCGCCGGAGTTTTTTTTGCTCCAGTCGCCTTTCCAACTTTATTTAATTTATACAATGTCCTGGTACGCAGATGCTTGTTGATAAATGTTTAAATTTATGAGTTTCGTTTAAAATTTTCATTACACTGCGCGTAAAACGTTGTTATTGTCAATAAAGATTTAAAGTTAATATTTCTTCTTGATTAATTAGTTTTATCAAGGCAAATTTAAAAAGTGAAAAACAGTTGACAGTCGTCTAACAAGGTTTTATTAGGCAATACTTTCACACAAAAATTGCTTAGACAAGAAAAAAAATTCGAAGTTCTGACCGTTATTTTCCAAGTACGACTGCCATTCATTAGTTATAATGATAGGCAAATATGTAAATAAGCTACAGTTTCCTTTAGAGTTGTGTGTATAATATAAGCACGTATTCCGGTTTAGAAAGACGAATTGCATAACTTTGCCATACATTTTATGGCTGAGGAGAAACATGTAATAGTTTATATTGTTGGCAAAGCTTTTATATGTATTAAACTGTATATAACAAATAAACATAATTAAACAAAACATAAGCCAGATGAGAGAACCACAAAGACCCTAAATTCTATCCACACATTCCGTACTCCTTCCTCCTTGGGGCTTCCACATTTACAAGCAGCAGCTGTCGTGCCTCTGTATTTTATTTTGGGTAGGTACTATATTATTGCACATATAAGTACATATTATAATATTTATAATAACATTGCATTCTCATAGAGATTACAATTATTTACTTATTAATTAATGTATGTCCATTTCTATGAACTTTTTATATTTAATCTTAGATCAGTATTAACAACAAATAACACGTGTTAATATGATAATATGTGTAATATACTTTCGAATCAAGAATAATGGTCCACTTTCACAATAAAACAACCTATATGTCAATAATAGAAATCACCTATTACATATCGTCCAATCGAGGCGTTAAATTACATACATTTGTTTCACAAGATCGAGGGAACAGCGAACGATGTAGCATTCGTCACCGCTTAGAATGTATTTGATAATCAGTTATAGTGGTTTTTAAACATGGATGCATAAAGTGGAGGCATCAATTTCTAGTTGCGTGGCATTTCCGTTACGTGAGTCACGGCGGAGGCACGTTCGGACAGCGCTAGACCACTAACATACTAAAACAGCCTCGGAAAGGTTATTTTTATTTTCCGAGAAGCGATCGCCTCGACTCGGCTTTGAATTACGATGAGAACTTGTTGCTTTATCATTTGCATAGCCACATACTTGTAACATTTAATTTTAAAAGTATCCGATTGATTTGAAATGAATGCAAGTATGAACGGAGAAGATAGAATCATAAAAGTAATATTAAACTTTGTTCCAAACACTTTTATTTTAAAGCAACATTGCTCATCGACTTTATTTAAACAAAAATTCAAAACTTTAAATTCATTAATAACAGTTGAATACACTATACTGTAGATACTATTTCTTTGGGAAGTAGACATTAACATTTTAAAATATAAGCACAAATATACCATTGCTCATCAATTAAAAACACAAGTTGACAATTTCAAACTACTAGTCAAGACTAACTTCCATCCATATATAAACCTACAACCTATGCATTATTTTATACCCAACTATGGGATATGGCTTTTTAGATGTTGCAAAAGTCCGGAAATGTTATGTTATAAACTAAAAACAGAACAATGAAAATTCTAAAGCATACGCAATATTACATTATAATGTAACAATTTATTACACGTTTAGCTTTTTTGTTTAATGTCCTCGGAGTGTTTCCGTTGTACCCGCTCTCGCTCAACAGTTGGGCGCTGGGCGCTCGTGTAACCCGAACCACACCACACCCTTGCCTCGCCTCGCACTTTCTGCCTTATTGGTTAGGGAAACCTTTTTTTCTTCGAAGGAATTATTTTCAATTTATAAGAAAGCCATACAAGTAAACGTCGCGTGAGGGCAGTGATCAAAATTGAAAACAATTACTTAATAGTCAAGTGCTTTATCAATTTGCTAATATAATTACACTTGAATACTGTTTACTAAAATTTCTGGATTTAGATGACCTATTTATTTCAACCTTGGGATAAGAATCGCATGCGAAAATCGCTTGATTTTAAATCTATTTCCCTAGCAATTAGTCTAAAACATTTTGAGACATTGGCTCTGTTTGTGGTTCGATTAAACAAACAATTTAAGAATCGTTCAAGAGCAATGGAAGTACAGTTAATATAGCATATGGTAATGTTGTTGGTTTCATGAAACGTTGGTGCGTTTGTACCGGGCCGCTTTTGTTGGTTGCGCACAAACCCCTCAATGAATGTTAATTGTTCAGATCTGATTTACAATGCGTTAATTGTGGGGTTCAGTGTCCGTTAATAGCAGCTGTACATATCGTTTAAGAGAAAACACAAATTAAACTGCGCTCACTTGACTTTCGCTTTACTTTTAATAATTAAAATATTATGTCTGTTTACAGTTATGACGTAAAAGTGTAACGTAGTATCTTTTCTGTAAAATTTCTAACCTGTTACACAAATTGTAGATTTCTTTGTAGTTATAAATTGTTTTATTAGTTCTGTTTTAGTTCAATGTTTATAGAACTTATTGAACATTACGAACAACAGAAGCAGTATTTCGATCTCCGGTGCCACAGATAATTCGATTGAGGATTGCAATTTAACTTGCTGACTTCAAATCTAAACACACGCGAGTGAAGTAGTTTTCCCTTGTCGGCGATGCTACAGAAATACATTTAAAATGTTTGTTCTAAATTTTTTCGTTTAGTATCCCTTTTATTTTGATAAATTACCAACTTATTTTCTTTAGTTAGAGCAAATTAGTCGATTAGCAACCACTGAAACTATGTCTATCGACTAGTCACATTAAATTAAATAGACTTTTTGCGACATTACATCCAAACCCTATAATTATGTATAAGGCGATTTTAACATCGTTATGCAAGTTGGCGAGCGGGTTTTTTTTATATGATGGTGAGTGATATAGATAATGAGATAACATTATTTCTTGGGAAAGTATAAAATCACTCAAAGATTACGATACCAATCTTTCTCGTCAACATTTACACTGTACTGTACTTAAAATAGAAGGGAAAAGACAAGGCAGATTCTTACACGTTTATCCGTATTGATCTGTAATAATCTCTAATTTTAAAAAGTACAAACAACGAAAGTGCTCAAAATTATGTCATGTGCGTTGTCTTTGTACATTACATTTTAAACATGAATACTGCGAAGTCTGAGATGTACATTACATTTTAAAATATTACTTTAGGAGTCGTGTGTTTTTGATACTGAAGTAAAGAAGTATTGTAGACATCTTACTCTATATCTTTTGTAGTGCTATTTCTCATATCTCTAGAATATTCCCGATACTACCGACTATTGTAATACATTGTAGTCATCAAATATACCAGTAAAATAAACAAAATTCAATAATAACACAATAGAACCCACAGTCAGGTTTGTAACAAGGTTTCGTTAGTGAAACGTAAAAAGTAAATTCGGCTGGTTAGTTCCAGTCGGTAATTAAACTGCGTAGCGAGCGTTTCAACGTCAATATTGAAACATAAATCGAGTTGTGTATAAAAACTGATAAATAATCGACTACAAATAAATAAAATAACAGATTTACTTGTTTTATTGATTCTGTTATTATACTTTGAAAAATATCCCTACACTACGAATGTACACCAATCAAATAATATATAAAAACTAATAAAACGCTCAGTTACAAGTTTTCTAAAATAACTTTATTTATTCCATTAAACAATAAAAACCAATAAATTATTTAAATGCAGAATCCTTAAGAAGTATTATAAAACTCAATTCAGTTGGTGCAAACTTTAATACCCTTTGCGATATTACTTTGTTTAAACTACAATTTATTATTGTTCAGTTCTGATAAAAATTATTTATACAACCACTTGATATTCTCTTGATATTTCCCGCCAATTTTTTCAATTAGATTTTAGTAAAGGCCAATCATCCAATCCAAGTTTCTAGAACCTTAAATTTGAGTTTTACAAATTTTTTTACGTTTTAAAATTGGGATAAAGTCCCGATTTATTTAATTCTTAATGTCATTTGTTCTAGTGTTGTGTTACAGCGCGTTGGTATCATCTCGGAAAATACAGAAACGTGTCATGTTTATGTAAGTATGAATAGCGCGGAATATTGTAAATGAATATACATGTAATTAATGGCTTGAGAACGTTAGGCATTTTTGTTTATTCTATGTTGTGTTAAACAAAGGCTCTCAAAAGCCATTAAGAGTGTCTAATTCATTTTAAAAAAATATTCTTTGCGTGTTACTATAAAGACAAAATTACCTGATCATTTTGATACGCAACGAAAGCAAATTTAATCTGCACATTTAACCTAGCATCACTGTATTGATAAAAAATGATAGATAAATCTTCTCTTCATTAGCGATGAATCAATTGTTACACAGTATGGGCAATTTTTACCAGCAAAGCTTTTTTGTGTAAAGTGATTCATCTGTAATGTTATCAGCAATGTAACAATGCAAGCCCTACAATCCCTAAGCCGGTCGTCCAACGGCACTTGTACATAATGTACGAGCAGGAACGCGCGCACCGACCGGTCTTTGGAATTCAAAAGCGAACAAAACGGCGTCGCTAAACTATCGATACTCTATTCTAATTATTTTTTGTTAAATTCACAATTGAATAAACCTTGATTTTTTACACAAATAAAAGCGGTATATTATTGTTTTATATTTTCAGTTCCACGTCTAACATTTTAATGGCAACAATAATTTCTTTGTGCTTTTTTTATTAATGAAAACAAAAAACAAACATCTGCAAGACAGTGACAGATTGCAAACTCATGACGCACGAGAACAAGGATTCTTTGGTAGTTTCACACCATGCATTAAGGATTTTTTTTCAGCCACGCACGAGAACGTCTGGCGGGTAAGTTCAAATATCTCACTGCATTATTGTTTAATGTTAGCACTACTTCATTTAAATGAGTTAAAGGTTATCACCAATATTACGATAATCTTAAATTGTTGTACAAAAGTTAGCATGTTTTCAGTACTTGTACTTGTTTTATTGAAACAAGTATTCCATTTCTGGTCACAGACCCTTTAGCCTATTACCTTTGACAATTAAAAAACACAATAAAAAGAGGGGACCAAGTTTAACTTAAAAAAACCTCTGGAACAATATAAAATTATACTTAGACATTAAGTAATAAGGATATTACATTAAAACAAAAACAACGAAGGCCAATTTAAGCGAAGAGAAATGCTTTTATAGTTTACGCGGGCAAAAGAAAATCCTTAAAAATAAATTGAGCGGGCAAACGGCTCTGGGAGAAAAATGTACTTGCTCGTACTGTTATTAGCTTCATTTTATTAAGAAAAAGGCGAAACTGTTTAAGATAAAAATCATTTCGGTACAAAAAAAGCAAAATGCAAATTGAAAATGTTAAGATATGTATCTACATAAAGTTGGCTAAGCGAGTGTAACTCAATTTGATCAATTCAAAATGTCACTCTAATGGAGTTTGGAATTCAATATTGTTGTGGATATTTCGTATGTAAAAATCTCGATGTTACATACAAAACATATACCTGGTCTATGTATTTCAAATATTTATATTTTTTTTTTTAATAGCAAATTGTATTGACACTATAAATATAAACAAGGGGTACAATTATGTCGCCATCGATAAAAGGTATAATAAAATTTGGTTATTAAAACTTCAATTTTAATGACGTTTAGACCCTTAAGGGCTTCGAGTTTACTGCTCTCATAATTTCTCTTGTTTAAACGACAAATTGTAACTCAAGTGACTGGGTTGTCGATCTTACTGTTGGAAGTTGGTAAAAAGCACATACAAGTTCAAGATTTTTTTTTAATTTATGTTAAAAGGATACTTTTTAAAAATGTTAAATGTTATGTCAGTAACTTACGTAGATGTGTCATATAGACCAAAAATGTAAAAAAAAGACACGTAATACCTTTAAGTACACATATGATCATGTCAACGTGTTTCTAAGCGAATGGTTAGGTAGGTCACTTAGCTTTATAACACAGGGTCAGCTAATGCTTATTCAATCTTTAGTATAACAGAGTAAATTTAGCAAAATAAGAATAGATTGGCATTGGGAGCAGAAATACATTTAAAATTTCCTTCCGTAATTAAATTAAGACAATCGATAGCACAGTTTTGGGTATAACATAAAAAAGCTCTTAGGACCCAATGGGCGAGGTCCTTTGTTTAGCCGTGAGCCGCGAGCAGGCCGGACAGCAGCACGAACACGAGTAAAAATAGAAATTAATCGATCCTTTCGTTCGTGTCACTTGCTCGCAACCTCATCAGGAGCCTTTCAACGGGAACTTTAGTTTTTTCCATTCCACTAAGATGGTTATAGTCCCGTTTTAAACGACTCCCGACTTCGTGTACGGCTTCTTGTCCTACCATAATTAATGACAAACATCGCGAACCATGTCAGTTGTTTCATTAAAAGCAACATTCTTGACAACGTAAAGTAATACGGTTGCACTTTAACAAAACATTGTTAATAATGTGCCGTTTCTCATTACAAATCTTACCAACTACAACATTCGCCCGGTGACATAAACTCTAACTAGAAGCGATTGATTTTGTTAATAAAAACAGTAAAATTAATGTGGAAGTATGAAATAACAAAAAAAAATACGTTTAATAATTAAATCAATTGCAGTTTTGACAATGTGTTAAAATATAACAAAGCTATAAAAACAGACTAGAAAATGAAACAGAAAACGAAAATAAATAACGAAATGTTAGTTGTAACTTTAGTTAAAACTAACATTTCGTTTTTAATGAAAACATAAAATATATTTCATTTACAAAAACAGTACTGCCCAAGTTAAAAATATAGAGAACATAGGAGCTAATAAATAATATATTAAATAAACTGAGTTGAGAACACTATGATTTCTTAAGCATAGACACCGTTTTTACCTATGGTACGTACAACACACGGCCTTACAAAAAAGTATACCATTACAGAAAAGTTTATACTATGAAGAAATCTTTTAAGTTCTTTCTCCAAAATCATACAAGTTTACTAAGTAACAAAACAGGTGTATGACTTAAATTACATAAAAGTGATTTAAGAATCAACTTGTACCATTGAAACTTAAAGAACAATAACAGCTCTGCAATACGCCGTTCCAAACATATTATCCGATACGTATTTGCTATTAAATTATGAAAATCGTACGCACGTGCCAACATACTCGAGTTACGTCGTAAAAATTTTAGGAAAAAGTTCAACTGCTTAGAAAATTTATGAATTTATTTTATAAATGTTTAAAATGATTTGTGATAGTTTTTTTCTGGTTGGCATCGATGTTTGCGGCCTTAGGGACGCATCTCGATTATCAGCGATAGCCTCTATGCTATAATTGGAGTTCAAAACCTCTATTAAGGTTTGGAAATACAACAAAGACTTTGTAAACCGCAATGGACTTATCTTGTCATTAGGTTTGCTCTTGTGAAATTTGGGTTCGGACCATTTAACGTTTTATCGCATCACGGTGGTCATAAGAGCTTAGGGTGTGGTTTGGTTTATGTGCTTAGCTATTCCTGGACACGACGCTGCCTGTAAAAATCATCACACGTGACAAGTCAGTTAAGTTTAAAATCGAAGTGTTAGGTACAGTAGGACTTCTACATTTTTATAAGAATCAGGATTGGATTGGATACTCCAGTAGCAGTATATCTATAGTTACACAATTGATATCAGCGAGATATGTATAGAAAAATAAAGATTAAAATGTATAAAAGTTCATTGATTCAACTATAAAATAGGGCGAGAGGAAATACAACTGCAATACGAGTCTGGTAAAAGTTACGTTACGCTCCTATTGCTGAATTTCATTGAGATTGTATGGAAATACTCACAAACAATAATGAATAGGTCTGTTCTGGCTTCGATATTATCTAAATCCAGCCATGCACCGTGCCAAGACGTTATCGTGCTTTACAAACGGATGTATCGGATATTTTTAAGTAAAATGATTATCAATAAACGCAGTATGCTTTTTTTACGTACTAAACTAGAAAAATCTTGACCTATTTTTATCTTCCTATATTTGTATAAGAGATTTACATACGTACATTTAAACTTTAATTAAACTTATACTTACATATGTTGTCCTATGCTTAGGAGGATAATAAATCAAAATTTACATTACTCTATAGGAGATAGAAGACAAGTTCAGAATAAAAATTGTGTAAATATTACTAAATATAGAAGTAAGAATGAATATATTGTCCATAATGGCACTGATATGGCTCTAGTACATTAATCAAAATGTTCATTTAATAAAGGTAAAGTAAATGGAGTCACGCCTAAACCATAGCTTAATGGTAAAAGTTAGTAATTAAGGTAAGTGACTTCAGGAAGTTTTTAGTGTTAAACATGTGTAATACATAATGACGTCATAAAGGATAATATCATATTGTAATGGAGATTTTTTTAAATGGAAAAGCTGATAAATTGTATGTATCCCTACTGATGGACTAATTTATAGTAAATATTTTCTTTATATATGTAATTTATATAATCTTTATATAATCTTACTTGTTAAAGCTTTGGAGAAGATTTATGTTAAATCTAATCTAAATCTTAGGATAATCTGACGTGTATTTCTATGATGTTGACAGGACATTCAGCACTTATTAAATGCCAATTTAACGGTGACGATGTGTACAAATGCAAAATTCTTTACTTCATGAAATTTAATAGCAAAGCAAACAGCACATGACAGAGTATGTCATTAATTTATTAACTGGGACAGTTTATTTTTATACTTATGGTGAAATTTATAATAGTTATTACATAAATTAGTAAAGACAATTGTATCAAGCTACAATAAGCATAAAAAAGCCACTTACGAGTATAAATAAGCTGCGCTGCTTAACCTAACAAATACTGTCTCACCTAATTCAAATATTCCTGTTTATACAGCATGCGAAAATACCCGGGTTTTCTTCGATTGATTGGTTTTAAATAATATAGAAGGGTTCAGCCGTTTGTAGCAACCGGGACTCCAGATTATTTCCGAAATGTCGTGTCGACTTCCGAAACCCGTCGCCAGGGAAATGTAACGATCCCGGCGAACTATCGTTCTTGTCCAAATTGTTGTCTATTTCATTGGGCCTGTAGTTTCCGCTATTATTAAAGTTAATTGAGTTCGACATCATACTAATTCTAAAGGGATTTCCTTATCTATTGTACTGTATGCAAAATCCGGAACTGATTATGAATACAGGAGAGTTTAGCTAGAAAGTATAGCGTATACTCGAACCCTAGTTCAGATATAAAAAGGCAACAGTAAAAAAATCGTTCTCGGCAATAATTTCACGGCTTCTTCGTTTTCCGGTGTGAACCGCTCATTATTTAAAACGGATATCCTTCCTCGCACCCCAGATATTTCTCATCCTGAATATATATCGAAATACTGATGAACAAACACTAAAGATGAGATTTTATAAAACCTTATACTGGAGCAAATATTTAGCCCAAATTTCTCCTCAATTATCAAACTCAATCAGTAAGGTAAAATAATACTTCTATCGCTAAATTACTGTAATTTACAAAACAATTATTTCAATCATAGCCAATGGAATATAATAAAATAATCCTTTCTCAATGCTTTTAAACTCGTAGATACTATTTTTTAAAGCCCTGATGATATTTTGCTATGGATTATTGAAAAAAGAAAATAATATACAATAATATATTACTTTTAAAGTACAAATGCCGCTTATTGCGTAAGCACATTTGACACAGTTTAAACTATCAACTGTGAAAGCAGCGAGATACGGTTTAGTGATTCCTAATTACTGCTCACGGTCGCACACAATGTAACACTTAACGTTTAAACGACTGAATAAGTTGCGCAACTTTAAGGCTTTGTTATCTCAAGAAGATTTGACAAACATTTTGTAAAGAAATACAAAATCAATTGATAGTTTATTCGTAGCCAGTCTATTTTTGTATACAATTTACGAAAATAAACTACGTCACTGTTTATAAAACAATGTCTTCCTTCTTTATACAAATTTCGTCTGTCTAAATTATTAAATTTCCGTTACTTTTAATTATGTTTTTTTACGATCATTACTAATTTCTAGGAAGACTTCATTATTTAATTAGAACGAGGAAGAGGGGTCAGGGTTTATCGACGGCGTCGCTTCATGAGAAATTATTAACATCTTGTATAACGAGAAAGATAAAAACAAATAACTAATTCTGTAATATAAGGTTGGTAGGAGCTTAAAGGTTGTACTGAAACTGATATTGTGTCGAGACGCGTCATTGGGTGTATTTACCCGGGCCGCAACGTGCTCCAATATTAATAACTCCATACAGCGCTGCAGCAGCTGCTTGCAGCTAGCGGCGTACGGAGTCACAGTGCAGCCTTTATGACGATGTTTACCGCCGCCGTTGCCTTGCCCATATACTCCTTTTGCTCCTTAAGAAAGAACTTTCATACAAACATCTTAAATTATGCTCAGAGTTATTACTCGGTTTAGTTGATTATTATTTTCCACAGGACGCGAACATGTAATATAAAATGTACATTTCATTTGTAGTATAATCACGTCGTTTAAAATGCTTATGACGATATGGCTACATCAAACTAAATAATATGAAAGGGGATTTTCATTTATAGTTAATGTTTTTACAGATATTACACAATATATAATGTGTAATTGTTATCCAGTGTATTCAAATAATATGTGTAATACACGAGGATCTGTCGGTATAGAAGCGTTAGTCCGCTACAGGATGTATTCGAAATGCGCCTCGAGTGGTTCTCGTGCGTGCTCGTGAATGCATTTCTGTGAGGCCGCTTGTACGCCCGTCCTCGTCCTCGAACACTGAAAGAGTTATTCAGTCATAAAGTCGTCTCATATTTTACCCGATCCGTGTATACCAGACTTGTGAATAAATTATGCATCCACAATCGAGATTTTTTTCTGTATGTTTATGAACTTTTTATATATTTATATGGATAATTAATAATCGAAATAGTAAGGGTTATAATTGAGTTGACGGATGCTTAGTCTTCAAATATGATATAAAGATTTTGGTTTTTTCCCCTGTCTCTAATAACGTCAATAAATATCATATCCAGGGTAACAAGATCGCACTGCGAATATACAGAATGAGAAAGAAGTCGCAGACATGTACTGGTTATTAAAACAAAGAAGTTTAATATTACGTTAGCAGCTACTGTAAATATCGTATTGAGATGCGCTTGGCTAAAGTTCCCATCGTTGTAAACAAGAACAAAATGCATTTAAGAGTCGGATTCTGTTATAATGTCAGTTCGCGTTCCGTTTCTTGCTACTTAATGGGTTTATGTTAAAAGTTTTACAGTTAAAGCTAAAAGTTTATAAATATATTATCGATTCTTTATCGATTTAAGAACCAATATATTTTAATTTTGAATAAACATGAATATAATACTTATTTCTAGTATAAATTATTTTATTTAGCTAATGTTGCGTATGAAGTCGAATATCCTTTGCAAATTAGGTACGTCTGTATGCATAAGCAAGCAAACTGAGACGTTAATTGGTAATTGAATATTTTAGATCCACTCAAAGTTCGCTAACTTCATTATGGTACTAGATTGTCTGTTCTTGTGTTTCAATAAACAATCGGTTTGTTCAGTCACGCGAATTTCAACTTAATTTTCACGAGTTTCGTGCGTCCGAAATACATTTATCTTTACTGCCTTACACTTTGTCGAATTTAAACTTTACCAGGCTATTATAACATCCTAGTTTAGTTGTTTTTTTGTTTTATTTTAAACATTGAAATTTAAGATTTTCCCAAATTGGAAGACTTGAATCTAACATGTAACGAAATCGTTAGTTCGACACTTGGTCTTTTTAACTTTCAGTACGAAATATATAAGATAAAGAAATCAAATGTATCTTAAATAATTTTTCATATATATGCACTTATCATAACAATTTTTTTTTAATATAAAATGACTGAAAAATTAAAGTATATTATTCAATTTTTTTTACTGCTCAGTAAAGTTTTATAGAAATAACAAAAAAAAATTTATATTGTAGGTTACCAGTGCAGAAACACCTATACAATAACACATAGTTATCTCAGTTTTTTCTACAAAAATGAGTGTTATAACAATAGTTTTTTGAATGAGTATTTGGGCGGTCCCATCCCAAATATAAAAAGTATTCCGTTTCATATGCAAACTACCTGAACTAAGTTGCTTTCTGTGTTGTGCCGTTACTGAGTAAAGAAGGGTTTTTCATATATTAATAACTTGAATAATAGAACCTAGTATCAAATACCCAGGTTCCAGAAAATAAACTTCAAATTGCTGTTAAACAAAGTAATGATAGTATTAGTAATACCTAAATCATAAAAATAAATTTTTAAGTTAATAAAGTAAACTTTTCATGGAACAAGTATTATTATACAACAAATATTTTTGTTCCATGAAAAGTTTACTTTTGCCTTTCATACTTAAATAAAGGGTATGACTAATAATAATAATAACTTTTTTGTTTTATTAAGGTTTGTATCAAGAATAATCACTAACAAACAATTGAAAGTTACAATAAAATAGAATCAATATGCCACTAATAAAATTATTTTATTAAAACCTTCTTAAATCGCTCTGACAATATTATAAAATAGTTAAAAATAAATAAAAATGAGATTGTAATGTATTGTAAAACAAAATGTATTTCCCTTGTTTCATTTTAAAGTGTTGAATTATTTTTTTATGACTGTTTCAAAATTTATAAATATCATTTTTAAATCATTGCAAAAGTAAGAAAATTATTTGCAAACATTAATATACACTTACCTGAAGTTTCTGCAGCATTTATAATTTGTATAAAACAATATATTGTTAACAGGATCCCAATTAATTTCCTCGAATACATCTTTAGTAACCGTTCTAATTCTTCCATAACCCGATATAAAGTATTTGCTCACCACTTACAATTGCACAAAACTTTTTGTTTCTGAATTTGTTTCATGACAAAAATATGTGTTAGTCAAACAGATACTTAAACAAAACTGCATTTTTGAACTGGTTGCTAGGATTTTAACTCTCACAACACACCTGTGGGATTTGCGCGATTCCAAACGTTACGAAGGTACGAAAGTTCACTCAACTTTATGGGCCCTATAAAGTAAGTTTACAAAGTACATGGTCATAACTTAACGTTAACTTAATCACATTTAAACTCACGGTTAAAAAAAGAAAATAAATACATTACTTTCTTTATAATTTTTACGACAATCAAAAACTTTGAAAGTTTTTCAAACTTTATTTCACAATCACTTATTATTACACTCGTCGGCCGTGAGCGGGACGCGTGCGTACGTACGAACGAACTTGTCGGGTACATACAATCCCACACAGTGTGACCAGAATTTGAATTGAACATTCTGCTAACAACTTGTCCAAATACATTGTGTAAAAGTTCTACTTGCTCGTAAGTAATCTTAATCATAAGAGCGGTTACAAAAATGTCGTTTTATATGTACAAAAGACCAAAGCTCGATGATTGCAAAATAAGTATCACATAAAACTTTAACTTTTGGTTAAGCATACATTTAGAAAAAATTACTTAGCCCAATTTCCAAAGAAATTTAGGTATTTTTTTTTGATAAATTGTTGTGTTAAAAATTTAGGTAAAAATCTGTTTTCTTATATAAGAGAGTAATTAGGATTTAATACTGCTGAAATGGTGGAATTCCAATAAATCTGGTCACACTGACATGTGAACAAAAAAAAAACCAAAAAGACTTCAATCTTAATTTTCGTTCTATTTCTACCAAATTATGAATACCCATGAAATATTTAAGAAACATTTAAATTAGGTATGTGGTTATTAAAACCAAATATTGTAGAATGAATTGACATTAATATAATTTTTCTTTGGGCAACATTACTAAAACAAAATTGGAACACAGACAAATCTTTTCGGTCATTACTTTGACTAAGTAGGAATGGACAAGGAATAGGAGTCCCTGTTGGATTGTACAGTACAAATTCTGCCGTTTCTAGTGAGGGGTGAGGTAAAGATGATAATCATTGATCACAAGTGTACATATTATTATCACAAGTCTTCATGGATATATACTGACTCAAAAAAGCATGCAAGGAAGCAAATGTAGAATTAAATATTTCTTTTTATACGACGCTTAAAAGGTCCTACTATTTAAGGTCAAAGTAACGTAAAAAACGCCATAGATAACAGAATGTCAAAACCTGAGCTTGTATTTATGCCTCCCCTAATTTTAGCGTTTGCAACACCGGCGTCACAGAAATCTTTCTTTTTCTTTTCGGCTAACCTGTCATTACTGAACGTTGAGGCGGGTTTTTAATCCTAGGTAATCATTAAATTTACCGAATTCATGAACGTAAATTGAACCAAATCTAATACAATATTCATCAAGTACCCTGTTTTAAATATTATTTCAGTTATTTCCGTACAAACATCTTGTTAACCTATATTGTTTAGATATGTTTTGACGTTTCTTCCGTGCGCTGGTGAAGTGTTTCTACAGTAATTGTTTCTAAATTTCAGCCATGGTGCGAATGAATGTATTGAGTGATGCCTTGAAATCAATTCACAATGCTGAGAGGAGAGGCAAACGGCAAGTGCTAATTCGGCCCTGCTCCAAAGTTATTGTTAAGTTCCTCACTGTGATGATGAAGCACGGATACATCGGTGAATTTGAAATTGTAGATGATCACAGGGCTGGAAAAATAGTAGTCAACCTCACCGGCAGATTAAACAAATGTGGAGTAATATCACCGCGTTTTGATGTACCCATCAACGATATAGAAAGGTGGACTAACCTCCTTCCATCCCGGCAGTTCGGGTAAGTTTCCTGGTTATTTTAGTGTGAATATTGGTTAAACCTTAATTTTATTGTCCTCCAACACCCTTCAAAACTTAATTTAATTATCTGTCAAGTAATTTCATACCATCTTTAATGTCATAGTTATGTTTTATGAAATTACAAGCTGTAAAATAATAATGCAAATGTTATAATACATAAATATAAAAGTTGCTGTCATTTGTAACAGGCTGTGTGAATTAGTAGTAATGTTTTAACACTTTGTGGGTTGAAATCATTTGAGGTGCATGGTACACCATTGTAAATTTTTATTGTGTATATGAGTTAACCATTCAACTTGTAATTTAAATTGAATTTACTATGAATGTGTAGTGTAACAGTAAATGGTTAAATTACTTCTTACAAATTGTGAATCAGAAACATTTTTATGCTGTAGTTTCACTTCAGTAAACAATTATTTTTTTTTAAACTCTTGTCCACTAAGAAGAGCTGTGACCATTTATGAATGTCTTGATTAAATAAATTTGATCAACAGTTTACCAATAATTCCAGATTTTAAATTATACCAGCACAATCACCGCGGATCACCAATAGTTCTTGTTGGTTGTCATTTGAAGTATTGTGCCATAGTAAATGTTCTTACACAAATTGATGCTACTTTCATAGAAAGCATTGTCTGTGTAGTTTCATACAATCATAGTCCTATTTTTAGCAATAGATCGGTGAGGATAGGTTAACATCCCTCATTTTCTGGCATCACTGATTTATACTATATTACAATTCAAATTGTTTTCTTAAAAAAAATAAATGATATTTTTATTCATTATGATCTACATCACCAGCTCACTATATGTCCCTATTGATGGGCTCGGAGCCTATCCTAACTTAAGTGACTTCATTGGTAATTTAATATTCCTGAGCTAATGATTCCATTTATTTTCATCATTTAGTTTTACTTTCAATACAAACATTGAATTTATCCATAATTAAAGCGAAAGGGTTCAACTTAAGCTATGAAAAAGCAAGTAAACTTTGTTGCAGATGTAAACAGATTTTGATATTATTGTAATAAGTGATTATTTATGGCCATATTCTTATAATTATTTTGTTTAATTCCAGATACCTCGTCCTTACTACTAGTGGTGGCATAATGGACCATGAAGAAGCCAGAAGGAAACATTTGGGAGGAAAGATCCTAGGCTTCTTTTTCTAAGGTTAATGCAATACATTTGAAAAAATAATCTTTGTTTTATTTATCACTTTTTCTTTCATTTTTACTAAAGAACTGTAAATATTGGTTATTTTAATTTTGACATTAAGCCACTGGGAGACAAGAAACAAAGTCGTAACAGCATTCCACTGAGCGACCTCAAAAGAGGTCATAAAATAGGTTTAAACACAGATATATTTGAAAAATGTTACACTACCATTAAGATTTATCATTATTTTTTCATGACATTTTATTTTGTAAATTTAGTGAAATGTACTAAATAATACTTAGTAAGTGTGGATTTGTATTTAACGAATTCCTTTGTTATAATAGAGAATTTTTAATTTCATTAATCCTTTCCCATTTTATTAAAACTTAGCATAAGTAATATCACTGTTTTGATGTACCCATCAATGATATGCATATATACAGCAGCATACAATTGGCTGTAAAATTATTTTTTTTTAACACCCATGTCATGGAGGTTCACTAAAATAATTATCTGGTCATGTAAACCAATTTTTTAGTCATCAAATTTAAGATGCTATTGACCCGGGCTAGGTGTTTCGTAGAAAACATAACCATAGAATTATTACTTTTCCCTGATACGGCAACGGATTTCTTACGTAATTTTTGTCTGTGTCAACGGTTAAATTCTTTGCTCGAATCCCTTTGGATAATTTTCGTCTAAGATAAAGGTAGTCTTGTTTTAATGCGTCGTTGTTTAATTAAATTAGTTTAATTAAAATATTTATTAAATAACGTATAAGGCAACTTCAATACAACTTTCGCAACGTCTATGTTTTTTTTATAGTGTACTAAATATTTTGTAGGAATTTGATATCAAGATTCATATCCTGATTTGTGAAGCTGAATCTGATGTGGTTTGTATTTTAATTGTGGTTTCGAACTCAATATAATTAATTTGTAGGAGCATTCTTTGAGACACAAATTGAATCGGAAAAATTGGATTAAACTTTCCTATCGTGAATGTCACAGAATAACACGACGAGCATGGATTTGATGAGCCTACTGTGAATTGTAAATTATGTTTTCATTCATTTTAATTATATAGGTACAGGTATTAGTGAGTACATTACCGAGCTTACTGTTTTATTGTGGAAGAACTGTTATGGTCTCTATGAGTAAATAACGCTTGAAGCAACCGTTATAATTGCACTGCGGTCCCGATTCCGACCCATTGTTTACCTCTACTGTTAGCTTGGTTTGGTTAAAAAATTATAAACTCGCTTTGTCACATTAACAATCTAATATTGGTAATTGTGTCTGATTGATAGATCTAACCAAGAAAAAAAGATACTGTTGATATTGTTATTTTAATATACCCACAAAGTTTTTTTTAAAAGAGATAAGTTTCATCAGTCACATAATTGAAATTCATTGGAAAAGTTCATTGAAAAATCATAAATTGCATGATTGCATTGATTTAAGTATCAACGTGACTTTACCGTAATGTTCCTGAACACATGACATCATATTTGTTGCGCAAGCAATTTGAGAATAACGATATGTGCTCAGCAATTTTGGTGTGTCCTTCGCCAACTATACTAATCTAACTATCGTATGCATCTAACGTCCCATCAATCTTTTCTACTTAAACATATACGTAATTTTTGTACGACCATGCAACATTTGTGTAATACCTCTCTTAGTTATATTTGAAAATTAAATTTCTCAGTTATGCCGCTAACATTGATCGGCTCGCCTACCAATGTAAACACCCACGGAAGCAGACGATGTTGGTCAACGCCTCCACTAAACAAAAACTTGTTTTAAACACTAAAATGGACAATTCAATAACCTAGATCGTAATAAGGCTGAATAAAGTGGCTATTATTCAATCTACGTTAACTAGATGAAATGAAATGTTATAAATTATGTCAGCGTCCATTTTAGCAGCGAAAATTATTTTGTATCTTCAATATTATGAGTATTATGTAGAAGCGTTAATCGCTGCGTTGTTGAAAATAGACAAGGTCAAATTCACATATTTATGTCAGTACATATTGGAAATGATTTTTTTAAGCAGACAGCAGACGAACTTCAGCTGTATACTACGAAGGTAAGCTAAGTGTATACCGTTACTATGCAGTTAAGTAACCAGAGTCAATAGACTCATTTATTACCTCCGACGGATAGGCAACGCAGAAATTCTAAATAGAGTTTACAACTTTGGTTCATAATGTGAAAAGCTTAACTTTGTCAAAATTATATTATGACTATTATAATTTTCTTTTTACAAACTTATTCTGACTACAACTACAATGTGGATATTATTTAATACTTTTTAACATACTCAAATCTATCTATCAGGACGAGGTCAGTCACTCGCTCATTTCAAATCGCAATCCTATATTTCTTTATAGACAACGTAAACACATTGTAGACGTAGAGGTACCCCTTGCTGTTTGTTTGGTGGAAAGCTGAGTCAATATTATGGTTAAGATATTCATGGATGGTAAGATCTGCTTTCTCTTTTGCTAAACGAGCCAGTGTTCTATTAAATCAGGTAAACCTTTGTGAGCAGGTAGTTTTGAAGATTTTGCTAGAACGGTGGATAAAACTAATTTGTTCCATTTATTTAAATTTACAAAATTCATTCATATAAATTATGCAATTGTATTCGGCGATGTTTATTAATTAATGATTAATAAAAAATAATTACGTTTTATAGTCATCACGTCGAAGCTCGAACCTAAAACCTAAAATAAATTGCCCTCAGTGCGCGTCACTAGGCAGCACGGAACGCGGCCGCGGCTCTGCCTGCCCCGGCTTCCATTCTCATTCCGCGCCCGCGCCCGCGCCACTCTGCTACACTCGTCGGTCGTCGCTCGACACGTACACGACGCTCGCTCGCTCGCCAGACAAAAATGTGTTACGGGTCATTAGTGCACTAAGTTTCTAGTGACAGTGTTCGTGTGTTAAACACCTAGAAACTTTTGTTTTTTTTTCGCTCCCTCCAAGGACATATTCTAAAGGATGATGGCTCCCGAGACAGTGGTGACCGTAGACCCCAACAAGCCTTCCCCGCAGCAAGCGCCGCCGCCGCAGCAGCAAGGCGGACCGCTAGACTGGATCAAAATTAACATAGATTACTTTAAAGCACCACCGGGATTGTTAAAGATCGTCCAATTGGTGAGTCTTATTTGATTTATTAAAAAAATAGACGCATTATTATACCACATTCCAAATTTTCCATCAATAAAGTACGTATTTTACTAGATAAAAACGATAAATGGTTTTAAGTTATTAAGTTGCAGAAGTACCGGTATTTGTGAATAAAACTGCGTCACGACTCAACGTAGACTTATTATTAAAACATGACATAAGACGGCTCAAGACTAAAAATTAACTGCAAATACCTAGTGTGATTTCATTGTGCAAATTAGTCTGTGTTATATCTTCATAAGAAGTTATGAAGGAGCGTTATGTCGTTAAATTATGCTGTGAACACACTAGGCGGCTGAATGTGTACGTGTATGCGAGTTATTGAGGTCGTTTGTGCTGTCGTTTATTGCTGAGAAAGCTTTTTGATGCCATAGAGGTCAGTAGATAGTATGAGCAAGCAATGGGATCTTTGCAGCTCGTAGGAATAATACAGCCTACGCAAATATACGGATTAGTACTCCGTTTTGTATTTGTAACTTGCCAGGCGAGTCGGTGGCACTAAACGTGTTGATATTTTACGGCAAAAACACCATAATATTTCATTTTCAACTGTGCTATTTATTATTAAAAAATCAAAAATTTGACTAAAACTTGTTTGGTTGACGCAGAAACCAATTAATAGATTCATTTTAAATTGATCCTACTATATTTTTCCTTAAAACAATGGATGATTAGTAAGTAATAAAATTGAAAAGACAACGGAATGCAGACTGGCGTATCAGTATTAAGTATTTTAACTATTAAGGGTTCATTAACATACTTATACATAATAGGCATTTGAGTCGTAGGAGTTTATATTCGAGGACGAGCGAAGTGTTTTAGTCGCCCACTGGGCTGATATCATCTCAGTCTGTGTCAAGTCCCAACGAAGTCACACACGTTATTGTGTGTTACCGATCGACTGTGAAGATCATCATTTAGTAATATCACTAGCAGCCAGTAAATTATAAACAAAACGAAATATTCAATCAATACTTAATCAATATTTTTTATTCGATAAACTTGATTTACATTTTTCGACCACTCGACTACGAATGTTAAGTTCTACTTCGTTAAGTTCACATATTGTCAGTTTGTATTATGCATAGTTGGATAAACGGCCTGATTTCGAAATCGATCGGTAACATATTCATCCTTGTGATCACCTCACATAAGATTTACATTTGTTTAATGAAAGCGATTGATGTTTATCAACAATGAGAGTATTTGTTGTAGATACGGACTTATAGGATACTAGATTGCATTCATGGAAGTCCTTAAGATTGATGTCTGTGAAAATCTATGTATAAAGTGTAACACACAACATATCTCACCATTAATTTTATTATTATAGAAAAAAAGTTACAAAGTGAGACCGAAACCTTAATTGCTCTTTCTGATATATGATGGTTTCGTTCACGTAAATTCAGTATAAACAATTAACTATAATATTTATAACATTTGCAGTGTAAAATATATTGACCGATTTAGAAATGCAGGAAGATTTTTGTCACATATAATATAAACATTACGTGTTACTAAAGCAAACTGAATCATCCAAATATCAAATATAATCACATGACCTTGAATGGGCACGCCACGAGATTACTTGGAATAGATTATTCCGATAATATTGTAGGAAATACTTTGAAACAAAAAAAACGGGTCCTGTGATTTATACAAAAGTTATTAATATTAGGTAGGATATTAAAGAAATCTAATTAAAACAATTATTTAAATGTAGTTAACAACGCGATTTTTTTTGCTCGAAACGTCAGATGTACTAGTATATTTGTCAGCCAGGTGTTTCCTATTCTTGGGATTCGTGGTTCAGAGGCATTTAGGGCCGGGACATGTGTAAAGATATACAATACACAGGAAACCGGTGTGTATAAAATACACCGTGTTTATACGGTACAGTTCGTCGTATAAAGTACTGCAAAGAAAAAAAAACTAGACCTTGCTTGCTTCTTTATAAACTTCTACCAGTGAGAACCGAACTGTTATTTTAAAAGGTGGACACATATCACATATATTTCTCATTAATTGTATATTAAGATATTAAATAGTATAAGTACAGTCTAATATCGAAAATAACGAATTTAATTATGTAATTTTTTGTTGCAAGTGTAATTTAAATATTTTCATATTTAATATTATAATAACAAATAATGTTTTACCTTGGAGAAGTATTAATGTTAAATAATCTTACTAATAATTTAAATGCGAAAGTTTAGATGGATGGATGGATGTTTGTTAGAGTTTGTAGCGGTCTGGATGAAATTTGACATAGATCTATAGTATAGTCTGAGAGAATACATAGGCTACTCACTTTAGTTTTTTGTAATTCCACGCCGGCGAAAGCTAGTAGTAAATAAAATACAATCTATACTTAATTATTTTAATTCTTAATGAAATTATTGAATATAACATTACTGACTGAATTTAACTACATGTTACATAACTAAAATCTATGTAATTTACTAAAAAAATACCATGTTTATTTTAATCACTTAAAGTTAATTAATGTTTCTACTTAAACGATCTATGTTAAAATATGTATTAAGAATTTTGCATTAAATATTACAATTACATAACGATTAATTAATTACGTAATTACTGGATCTATTCAGTTCCGATTGTACCTCTTAATTACAATCTTTTATGAAATACCACTTTTTGACAAGTGCTATTATGTCGCTTTTGTTTACTTTTAATAATTTAATTTATAATGCGATTCACATAGATTGAAAACCTTCTGTAGAACTTATTTTACCACTCTCACCGATCTTCAGTTCTTTCATTGTTACGTCTTCCCGCTGATTTTATAAATACATCACACTTTCGACATATGTGAGTACTTCATACATTGACAGAACAAGTATCAAATTTCCAACCTTTTCCGCCTTGGAGTACAATGTCCTTAGCGACCTTAACAATCCTATGAGTGGCTAAAGACCAGTTTCGTTGAGTATTTCAAAGGTATTTGTCAAGGAGTGGCTTGGAAATAATAGAAATGCACACACAAATGCTTGTCAATTTATGCAATTAAATTGTTTATCTAGATGACAATTTGGATTTGAACGCCATCACAACGAAACAAGTACAAAAATGGTATATTTTAAATTCAGTTCAATTATTGCCAATGATATGATATGAAGGAAGCCAGGTTACATACGTCTTGGAATCTGAAATAGTTATTTAACTAAAACTTGTTGGTTGGTTTTTACTTATAACATGCGTTCTTTTAATATTTTCATGTAAACATACTCTCAATGTTATGACAACTGTAATGAATTTAGAAAAATTATATGGTTTTCATTATTTCGTTTTCGCTTGGCATATGTTTATATTCGTATAAGAATAAGCGTGACGACATAACCTCAAAGGGCACCTTTAACCGATGAGTAATCCACGGTAAGGTTAAAGAAATCTGATTACATCAGTCGTATAAAAAGTCGGGCTAAGTGCGAGTTAATTTCGGCCGCAAAATTAATATTGATCGTTGTTAAAAGGTCGCAACATTTTAATAACAAAATGTTTAGAGGATTTTATTACTTTGGATAAAACTAGTCGTTAGAAATCTCTCATAGCATATATAGTTATGTTAAATTATACTTAACTAGAGTTGTTATGCATGAAATATAATAAAATAAAAATATGTTGTGATGCTGTTTTGATTTACTTATTTATTCTGTAAGGCACGTCAATGGATGTAAAAGAAAATCATCCCCTATCTATGCGAGTTAAGTGTGCAATATCAAACTAAATACTTATTGATGAAATTATACCGGTAGTGATTTCGTAGAAGGCGCTGTTAAATAATTCAAAAAGACACGTCTGTACCCACCTACTTAACACTTAATATGGCAATGATTGAATTCTCATAAAAATGAGTCATAACTACGCTTTGTCATTCATTTTAGCGACATAGGTGCAAGTGTTTTTATTACGAAATAATTCGCCATCTAAATTACGTGATGGAATACTTCTAATTATGACGAATAAAGTGGTTTGCTATAAATATCTGCGAATAAATAAAATAGTATGTCCGATAATGCCGCACGCCTTGCCTTGTTGCTCGTAGCTCGTAGGTATGCATAACTTAACCAAGGACGTTTGTCTTACGTCACGTTTTCGTAGGATCATGACAATCTTGTGTATTGTGTAACATATATGGTAAAGTTCCAGTTTCGAACATGATGTTTTTTAATACGTTTGTACAAAGTTGTTATCTAAATTAACTATTATGATAAAGTACGTTTTGTCGTCAAAATCTTTTGCAATATAGATCTACGAGTGGGAAAAAAATTTAAACTTTGATTCATCACTGCAATACAATATAAATCCTGTGATTTGTCACAGGTTATCTGGGAAATAGCTCATCTAACGTTACAGTACGTTAACTTTATGTTTAAAACGTTAACGTTATTGACGTTAGACGAGCTAATTCCCTTCCAAGTTGAACAGTTACCCATTAATTTATTACCGTATCTAATAGACTCTACATTGAGGATGTAATCGATAAGTACAAAAACACTTGTCTAACGCGGCGCCCTTGATACAACAATGGGATCTGAGAACGACATTGTTTGAGTAAATAACTCTATAGAAAAGACTATTCAATGTTGTACTGAAAGATGTGATTTGTCTACCATTTATTATAACGGAAGCTGTAATCTACATTTTTAAAATGTTTCTCTAAGATAAGTCAAGACAGTTGAAATACTATTTTAACAAGAGTATTTTCAATAATTAATCACGTGAATTGTCAAAATAATTGAAATATAAATGAGAGATAAGGTGAGCTTAACAAAACCAGTTGAACGGCGAATCAGTAAAAGCTCTTGTTTACTTACAACTGGAAATAATTTATTAATTTAACTAACGGCTTGTTCTAAAACAAACTATCAAATCGATTGGAATGTTACAATATGACCTCGCTTTATGTAGGCCTTTTCAATTTTCCTGAGAACGCAATATGTTAGGTAGCGCTAGTTTAATCGTGATTGCTTACCGTTCGCTTGTAGTTACAGTAAGTGACGTTCTTACAGCTAAGCGACCGACTAACGATGCGATCCATTCATGTTAAATCCCAGTCACCGTGTACATAACTTTTGTTTTTAAATTAAAGTAAAAGATTACTTGCTATATTGTTTGTGACATAAACAGATGTTGGATCATTATTGTAGCAGTATCTGATTCCTGTATTGATTTTCTATTGTCTCAAGATTCATAATTAAATTTCTTTTCTTAGATTTAATAATTTAATGTTGTCGGATTCTTTTACCGGAACTTCCATGCAAACACTCTATGCTAGTCTTTTTATAGTATAGATTAAGAAAGGCAACATGGTAAGAAAGTAGTATGTATAAAATAGTTATAAAATATTTATTCTCGAAGGTAGGCAGGTGCAGCATTACAAAGGGTTTAAGATACCGTTGTTCTCATAATTGTTTTCAGCGATTGTCCTTATCTAAAAGTGCAACACGAGCGAAGTATGTATATGTGCGTTCCTGCTCGTTTACTGCAACGTCAATTGTTTCAGTTTCAATCTAACGAAGGTTTAAGATAAGAGGATTTAACTATCAGTTTGTTAGTCGGTCACATAAATTACTATTTACTTTCAAAATGGGAATATCTTAATATTTGTTTCAAAATTAAACTGTGTAAAGATGTCATACGTGTAATAGCTAAAGCATAATTTTCATTGAAATAAAATATTTATCTCAATGAAAATTATGGTGGTTTTCAAGGCGTGTTATTACATTTGTCAAGCTTAATTGTTCGCAATTTGAATTTTCTTTGCTATTGCGGTAATCAATTTACTTTCTTTTTTAACTTTCTCGTTTATCGTGTACATTATTTTAATTAATGGATATTTTTATATTAGCCAATTAATTCTTGCGAAATATATGTGGAAGTACATAAATAACGTCTTTGATGGCAAAAATGTCACCATACAAATCCACTAAAGGTCAATGAACTTAATATGCAAGTGCTGGATATGTGCCTGTGTGGTTTACATTTTGAACTTTCGTTTTATATTGAACCCTGTTGAACAACTTATCAATTTTAAGGCAAAACTTTCTCCTCATTTTAATTAAGAGAAGTAATATCAATTGTTTGCAGACAATCTACGAGTAAATTAAAGGATTTTTAAGTACTCAACAAGAGATCGCTAAATAACAAAAATTTACAGATGTAACGTTTGTCCTGAAGGACGATTGTCCTGAAGATGCTTTCTACTTAATTTAAAAGCAAATATATTAATCTGCTAACGAAACGTACTCTTTATGAATATCGGAACTCGATAATGACTAATTAAAATTTAGCAAACGTAAAGTTTTATTTGAGTGCGAGGTCGGGTGAAAGCTGGCGTTGAAATGAAAGTAGTCGTCTGTCCGGGTAAGGCGGTGTAAGCCCCGGCCAGCCGGCCAGCGTAGCCACCACGGCCTGTCGTCTCCCCATCATTTCACTTGCTCGATATCCAAACAACATTCTGTTTACATGTTTGTAAAGTCATTAAATGTCTAAACGGTATATCGAAGATACTTTTACAGTAGTTGTACAATTTTACAGTTGTAATGTGTGTTATATTTTAATCACTTTAAAAAAAGTTCTGCGTGAATTGACGTCACATTAAATTAGCTGTTACTATAACTGCGGATTATTAAAGAAAAAATGCTAATGTTGCTACATGTTATGAAACTTGGCTTGATGAGATTAAAAGATAAAAGAAACTGGGTTTGATGTAACATCTTAGTTAATCACGATTTTCTTTTATTTAATTTACCCGAACGGAAATTTTCATTAGCATTCTTATCCGACGTGTCTTTCTTATAAACAGTTATAAGAAAACAGAGAAATCGTTATTTAGAGTTTCATTATCTACTGGCGGTAGTCGTTTACTGGACATAACCGTTCTTCAAGATCATCGCTCAGCATTGCCAAGGTTAAGCCTCAATTTCTCAAGCTTATCTGACAGTTGTTTGACCAAAATGTTGTTGCATTTTTAAACAAAATTAGTACCAATAAATAGCAATTGGTAAAGTATGGTATATCGTGTTTTGTACGCAATATGCAATATTTCAGTTTCGGCGTTTGTGTTGCGGAGTTATTCATACTTCGCGGAGTTATTACGAAAACAAAGCGGTGTGTCGAAACCTTAACGTCGCGTATTGTGTTGCGTTTTGCGACACAGTTGGGCAGTTGAGCACACGCGAATAGCCGCACAGCTCTGTGCTAGTGGATATTTTAACGAATACACAAAGACGTGTTTTACCTAATGGCAGTCAAGGCGTGTTGCGTCACTGAAGTGTATTCAATTCGGCCCTTCTACATTCCATCACTGCCTAAAGATAATCTAGATTTGCAATCGGAACTGGAAGCAATGTTATTACGCTTTGAGTATATTAAAACAACAAAGTATTCATTTTTAAAAATGATTTTGCTAATCTATTCGCAGCCTCTTCAGCGACTAGATATCTGAAAGAGGTATCTTAGAAGATATTGCGGTAGTCGGCTGTTTAATTTTCATTCTAAACATTGCAAATGGTTGAAATGTTTAGTTTTTTGTGAGCTTCTATAAGCATTGAAAGTATAAGCGAGACCCGCATGTGGGAGAGTGCACACCTAGTCTATCTTAAAGTCCAATTTAATCCATAAAATTTTAACGAAACTTACACTATCTAATACCAGCAATGTTAATTTGTAACTTATCAAAATTTTTGACATCACGGCGGTAATGTTGTGGTATTCCCCCGATAGTAATTACAAACGTTGCAAACTGATATACCTTCCTAGGTTAATTAATAATATTTTTAAAATTCTTATTAAATAACCTACAGTATGAAATTACTTTAAAAGAAATTTAATAAAATATGTAAATAACGTACTATTTCAAATTGTTGCATTTTTTATTTATTATCACCGTGTACGGAACTATGGCATGTCCAAGGTTATATTAGCGAAGAAGTATTAAAAGCGACGCTATATGCTTGTAGGCTAAATAAATATTTAATGTGCGCTATAACAATTGTTTATGTAAATTCCTGTTACTAAAATAAAGTTTGTAGGAAGACACGTTGATGTTTTAAAAAATATCCATTTGAGAATGAAGTTTGGAAAAATTGGGCAATCTAATTTGCTCCAATCTACTTATTTTTGATGTTATTGTTCCCACAAGTCAGTAACAACAATATAAATTCTTCTGTACGTAGAGTCAAATTACGTCTACGTTCTACGAAAAGTTCGAATGTTCGCAATTTATTCCGGGTCGTAAGAATAATGTCGGCAAGAATTAACGCAGATCATGTCACGTCTTTTTATTCCGCGTTTATTAGCGTTTATATTTGCCCGCTGTCTCAAACAGTCGGTTATTTCGGGAGGTCGCTCCTCTTGTTCTACGTTTTGCTAGTTTCGTGACGCTCCGCTGGGAAAACGGGTCAGGGGAATAACAAATGAAATTACAGTCATGTATTCATATCAACTTTAAGCAGATTATTTGTTCACTGTAAATGTTATTGACAGATAAAGAATTCCAGTGATATTGAAATGCACTTTATCAACGAACAAGCTCTTCCCGTGCGGCTTCGTCCGCATGGAATTATAAAAACTTTTTTATTTATTACAATTGCAAATGGCAGAAGTCAAATGCACAAATGACAACCATGGCAAACTTGCTTCGTTGGTGTTGGCAGCTTTTAGTGTATAGTCCCTTTCCTTTATGAAGGTTTTTTCAAATGTATTTAATCCCCTAAGTTTAATAGCGTGAAAATATATAGCCTAAAGCGTATTAAAGTGCAAAGCTTTTTATTAAAGGAGGAATTATTCAAAAATATGCTGTGATTGCTAACCAAGAAGTGTTGTGTGTTTACGCTTTATTATATTAGTATAGATATAGAATAGATTATAATGTAAATTGTTGGAAAAAAATGTTTTTGCGAACATTATCAGTTACCTCAATTGTTACATAACTTGTAAGGGGATTATTCTAGCCATCATACAAATGAACCATACAGTACAAGTTAATATAGATCCTGGAAGACATTAGCTGTAATAGTTATATAATTTCTCTTTCCCGTCTTCAACGTTGATTGTGGTAATTAAACGATGCTCTGTATCCCAGAGGGAACACGTCATCTGAAAGATTCGTGTGCGACCTCCGACACCGACCCTTGACTTGCAACACCACTCAAATGGGCCTCATTGAGCTACTTATCCTATTAGTAAGTCGAGTTAATTCTATGTCGTAATTACACTTAACTGTACGATGTAACGTTTCATGTGCCTTATGTAGTCGCTTTTTGTACCACGACTGACAGGAAGGTAAGATATATAAATTATATGTTCATTCATTTCGTTTATTACACAACCATTTTAAAGAGCGCAGCTTAAAATAAATGGTATTGCTTTATTGTTTTATTTTTTAAAAATAATGATAGATTGATAAAAAAGTACATTTTATGACGATCTCAACAGAAAATTAAATAAATCATCATACATTTTTTTTTGTCTAAAGAATTAGTATTATACCTTGGAAATAACCTGTAGGTTAAATGTTACATATACCTGTGTAAACGATTATTTATCCGCAAAATTTCTTAATATTACAGCAACGGTACGTAAATCGGGAACAAAAAAGAAAGTGGTACTTCGTGACGCCGAATTGCGAGGAAAACATAACGTTTAAAAAATTACATTAACGTGTTATGTAAATGGCTTGAATTTAGAGCATTTGAAAAATAAACTGTTGTAAACTGTGTTGTTAATAAAAACGATTATTATAGACTAAATATTAACAATGAACATTAACATCAACACTTTTGGCAGATTTAAGGTTTTTGAACTTAACGCAAACATAGTCAGGGTCAATGCTAGTATTTAATAGCGTCGTTTTCAACTACAAAAGGAATGCGTCTATACAAGTATAGCCACATTTAATTGTACCATAAATGGTGCTTAATTTGTATTGTTTTCTACCAGTTAGTATTGTGGAACATTTTCTATTCTTTATCGTAGTAACCATGCAAGTAGAGTGAATCACTTTTCTACGTATTACGAAAAGTCGGTAAATGAACTTATGTGTGCGGACGTAACTGTCATGGGCTAGTGAACGTAGTTTATGCGTTCACTTCTATAGTTGGTAGATATCTATACTTCTATACTAATATAATAAAGCGTAAACACACATTACTTTGTAGCGTAGGATGTCAGCAATCACAGCATATTTTTGAATAACTCCTTTTTTAATGAAAAGCCGTAGGGCTTTTCATTAAAAAAGGAGTTGTCGTAAGTGTAGACTTACGACAAGCTTTAGGCTATAAATTTTCACGCTATTAAACTTTGGGGGTCAATATGGTAAATTATAAAAAACATTCATGCGGGAAAGCGACCATAAACTACAAGCTGCCAACATTAAGGAAGCACTATTATTATGGTGACGATAATTTTGACATTTGCAATTGAGAATTTGACAAATGTTAACAATAAAGGTTTTTTATAAAGCCGCACGGGAACAACTAGTAACGTATAAATATGGTTTAATTAAACAATAAGGCTAAGTTGAACGAAAAGATAGTCATTCTAAATGTGTTAGACATCGGTCTCAGTTAAATACAACAATGAACTTTGGGTATTTCTTTTAAATACATTATATCGCTACTTTTAGCACAAGATTGACCTTGCTCGGGGTTGTTATTACAGCTTGAATCGATATTTGTACATTAATTATGTAAGAATACGACGAAGTTTCAATGTCATTCATTTTTTAATAATATGGTAAAGGTTAAAAACATACATGAATAAATGTATAATTGCATTTTCATAGAAAGTAATAAGAAGTATAAGAATTCGCTTATCGTTATCGCTGGTTACAGGCTTGTTATTTTTCTTTAATTTGTTATGGATAAACAGTAAATAAAACTACAAACAGATTTAAAGGCATATGTTTTATTAAAACAAACGAACATTTGGACATGTTTATCTGAATGAAAATATCTGCAAGTACAAATGCATGTGTGTCATGGCTTCGTGTCAATGACAAACAGTTTTCAAAAGAAAAAGATTCTTTGTAATCGACGTCTGGTTGCTTGAACTTGAGATAAAATAAGATAATGCATTTCGATAACATTGTTATTGTTATATACATGTATACAGAAGATATGCACTGGTGTTTCTCTCTTGAAGAATAATAATTGTATGAATTTAAACTTTTCATTCTATTGTCACAACCAGCGGGTACTGGGCCACCATTTTCCTTGCATGTCTCGTGTCTATCACCATTCCTCTGCTTATTAAAACTTAAAAATTTACTTCTTTTCTTGCCGATGTTAATATTTTGCATTACGGTAAGTTTATATTGCGGATACATATCGTAGGTTACACTCGGTGTCAAAGATTGGAGGCGGGGTGAATGGAAAACGATCGATTGCGAAGTAAAAAAATGTATTTGTTTTTACTTATTTATAAATTTCTTAACACTCGGTTCATCCGGCGGTAGGACCTGCCTTTTTCATTCATTAGAGCGGATGACTTGTTACAAGCAAATGAAATCGCTCGCACCTCGCACAATTATAATTTAAAATTTATGAAACGGATAAGACTTTTTTCATATTATCCGCTCCGAAAACGGGATATCCTTGTAATATGTCCGTAAATATTCCATTGTTTTCTAAATATTTTATGAACCATTTTCGTGTGAAAAGCATGTAACCTAACGTTGTTTTAAAGCGAAGTAATGTAACTAAAAAAGTTCACCAAAATTATCCTACAGTAAGGTAATTTTACAGACAAGTTATGTAGTTATTTACTCATGGCTTCATCTATAATATTATAAAGAGGAAAACTTTGTTTTTTTGATTGTAATGAATAGGCTTAAAAACTACTGGGCCGATTTAAAAAAAATCTTTCACCGTTAGACAGATAATTTATTTGTGAGTAATATGGGTTATGTTTTTGTAGTTTTTTATACCTTTTTTATTATTTTTAAATTTCACGCGGAAGGAGTTGGGCAAAAGCTAGTGTTAGATAAATAGGATTTAAAAAGTAATTCTTATTAAGTTGGCAAGTAGTTTAGGTGCAGCTATTATTGCTTGAAGGCGGGTCAATGAACAGGTATTCGATAGATCGATGGCATGTGTGACTCGCAGCTTATCTACCAACTTGTCTACTGACCCCATTTTTTATCGCCCGTGAAAGTATAACGAGACTTTTACCTCATGTCCTGACGCATTCGGGATTCATATAGCATATTCATATAGCTAGCAAATCATTTTCTAAATATATACTTACATTTTAAATGTTGTTTTATATGTTTATTTTTGAGAATAAAAAAATAATCTTGTTAATATTTTGGAGTGAAAGTTTTTTTTTAAAATATAAATGGTTTTTCGGAAACAAAGTCTTGGATAATATTAAGTTGTCAAATGCTCATTCATTTATCTATGATAGATGACAATTTTAGAGCTTTTTTTTAGAATGTTGGAATTTTATGTACAAGGAATTGAAAGAAATACATTTGAAAGTTGTAACGGACAATTAAATGAACATTTAATGCACGTTAATTCTACCAGCGAGATATAAATGTTATTTTGATATATAAATATCCATTCCAGTGAAAACGGCTACCGTCATGATATAGAGGATATCAGATGTTATAACAGTTTATTTATACAAGTAATTGAAATGTTTTGTTACATATTTATATTGTCTACAAACACTGCTCCATTCAACTTATAAAATCGATGAATTTTTAAAAGGTTTTTCGTTTGCTTTCCGAGAAAATGGCGGCAGTCGACAAGCAAATGGATTAGCCTCCATTGTTAAAACAATTACTTTATTCAAGGCCACGACGGCATTTGTAAGTCGTAGTTAAAACGTGTGGTGTCTCCTTTGTATGTTATTATGGGTATAGATTGTCGTGACACTTGCCCTGACTTCTTGTCTCTGTTTCATAGAGAATGTAAAGGATGACAATATGTGTATATCTGCCGTCGACACCCACTGTTACATCTACGAGTATATGTCTAAATAGATCATTTATATAAACTGTAGTTATGAATTTGAAATAAAATAAAACAGGAAATTCAATTGAGTTGTCTAACAAAAGCCTCAGAGAGCTAAAGTACGCACGCATGCCTTTTATAAAAAAGGTCTCGAATTAAATCTATTCCCGCTGGCATGCCGGGTATGTAAAAATAAATATTATAATGAGAATGAGTGAACGTAAATAACGTAATGTCGTGTACAATTTTCTAAACCTTGCTGAGGAAACACGTAAGTAATACTAAATCCAATAATCACACACATGAAAAACATAAGCAAATCATCGAAAATATGATAACTAAAACAAAATTAATTTATTTCGTTATACCGTAAATATGTGTCTGAAAAATATCGTTAACTAAAAGTGATAAACATCGAAAGTCGGTCAGTATAATTTAAGCATCAAATTATCAAACTTTCTTCAACTTTCACGGTCAAATGGCACTAACGTGTAATGATTTCGTGTAATGTCTACCGCGTGTAAATATTTTGACCACAAATAGTTATTGGAACTAATTCCTAAGTACTAGTACCTAAGTACTATATAAATGTGTTATGGGTCGCATGTCGCATGTCGTGTGTTATCGAATCGGAAATCCGGCTACGTGTGGTTATTTAGAGCGCGACTGGGTCGTGTATAAACGTGGATGGTCTGGGCCCATTGACAAAGGTCTCTGTATAGCGGCGTCCCATACGTATGCAGCGCGGGCGCAGGGCGACGCGCGGAGAGCGGCCGTGCTGTCACGCACTTTCACCGATTGTACGCACTGCGCTTCTCTCATGACATATATTTCCGACCCCGATGCTCGTGTGTTTTGTTTCTGTTTACCGTTGAGATGATAAATAATCTCAATTTACTATGTTTAATATGATAAAAATGCAAATTATATGTGAAAATCAATTAAATGATTCATATCCCGTAAAGTATGGTATTTGATGTGCAAAAAGCTAAAAAAGAGTGCTAGATGGTCAGACAAAATGACAATACGTAATCTTAGACCTCTGGAAAGAGCTTTACTATTTGAAGTACCTTTCATCCTTATTGTGTTTACGGTTTAGTTGGAAGTCCCAACTTCAAGTCATCTATAAGAAGCGGAAAAGTAGCTTTTACATTCTGCGATAGTGAAGAGTGTCCGGTTATCGTTTGGTATTTGTATAGCAGCTAGCACCTGGCAGTTGCGAGTTGCGACAGCTAGTCGTAGTCGTAGGTCGTTCCGGCGCAGCGCTGCGCAGGCGCAGGCGACAGCAAACCGGTCGCCGGGGAGCGGGGCACGGGTTGCTGGGGGGAGACTAGCTTCCACGCCGACGTATGCCTAGGTCCACCATATCGATTCATGTAAATAGGACTGTACTGTAGAAAATAATAATACATATACATGAATTCATAAAAATATTCTACCAGAAGTAGGTACGAAAGGGGTTTGTGGACAGCATCATAATCTTAAGAATGGGATATGTAAATGAGTACAAAACAATGTGTTATACATCGGTAGTATATTGGACGCCACTTGTTACCTTTTACCGTAATAGCACTGTCGGGATTTGAGTACAGAAACAGAATCTATATTTAATCATATTTCCATATCAATTATCATTGTCTTTTTAGGAAATACATAAAAAGCTTTAACTTTACATTTGTTGATAGTTTTTAAATCTGTAGTAAATGTCCAGAAATACTAGAGGTTCATGGTAAACACACAAGTAATATCCGACACCGTTGCCCTAGTGGTACGAGGATATACCGCTAGGCTAACTATCGCTCTTAAATCTATTGATGGAAATCATTATTTCTCGACAGTGTCATTTACGATTCGAGAAGCTTATTAACAATTAATATACTACTTTTCATTAATTACTAATTTCATGTTCCTATCACGTCCATCTTAAAGTCAGTTTGTCAAATTTTTCGTATAGGTATACTACAAAAGAAAACTGTTGTTAAATTAATTACTAGAACATTTCGATCGAAACACGACTTCCTAGCATCAGGTGTAACCACAACAGTCACTCTTGAGGCTAAAATAATAATGGGCGTAGTTCTTATGATATTTCTCTTGTGTTTCAGATCATCGGCATCCTGTGCATGGCGCTGGGCTCGCCGTGGGCATCCGCATGGTTCGTCTTCGTCGCCGTCACCTCCTTCATCACCACTCTCATGTGGAGTTTCGTCTACTTACTCAGCATCAGAGAAGCTTTAAAATTACCCATCAATTGGGTCTTATCTGTAAGTATTTATAAAGTAATTGCTTCTTCAGATCATGATTTTATACGTTTAGGTAACATTAAATAAATTATGTCTCAAATATGAATGAAGGCATGTTACTTCTTGTGATAATAAACAGCAAAAAGCCTCTCTGTCTTCTTTCTAATTCATTCAAAGAACTTAAATAAAAACAAACTACGTAATCCTATAATTGTTTCTTCTATGATATAGGTAGATCTCAATCATGTTTAAATAATAATTCGTCCAGTACCGGATATTTAGTGTGTCTGTCTGTGACATAGTCTGTGACACCTGAACGGACCGGAAGACTAAACTTGGAAACGGATGCACAAGTCTTATTATTAATTGTTACTTATTAATCAATGACCAGGCAAAAGTACATAATTCCGTTTTTTTTAATATCGTTATAAAGTCTATTGACGAAAGTGGGGCTCTGTCCTTATATTAAAATAAACACATCGTGTTGTGTTTATTAAATAAATGCCCAGGGGAGTCTGAACAATATTATAATTGTGTAGTTCCTAACGGAATAGGCACGGCCGTGCCACAGCGTAACATAAAAGTGTTTTATTTAGGCCAGTGATCTAATCATTACAATTTTTTCTATTTCTAGACAATAAATTATAAATTAATTGATTAAATGTAAAAATGGTATTGGTTTTCACTAAATTGTTTTATTTTTTTTAATTTCCAGGAATTGATCAGCACGAGTTTGGAGACGTTCTTTTATCTGATCGCATTTATAGTGATGTTTACGACGGTCACTGGACACTATGCGAGCAACGTTGCAGCCGCTGTAAGTATAAATATAGTATAAGTTACTGAGAATAATTTAACTAATGAAGGCTTCCAATTTACTTCAAATAACCACCAATTAATCAAATATCATAAGCGCTAAGATTTATGAGTCTTCGATCTTTAATTTTAAATTAAAACGTAGTAACATCTGGTCGATGACGTCAAGCTTTGAATCTCATTTTACTCGTACAAACTTTTCAAGTATTATTTGATGATTCACTCGTTATTAAATATTTTTTCATTATTTGAATTCTGAATAAGACAAACAATATATCTATATCTATACTCTATACTTTTATTATAAAGCGGAAACACACACTTCTTTCAGCATATTTTCCAGTAAGTCTTTTTTAATAAAAAGCCCTACACTTACGCCACGCTTTAGGCTATATATTTTTACGCCGTTAAACTTAGGGGTAAATATTTTGGATAAAAAAAACCTAACGTGGGAAAGAGACCATACGTTGTTGCCAACATCAAGGAAGCAAGGTTGCCATGGTTTGACATCATGTCAGTCATTTTGACATTTGCGATTGATAATTTGACAAATGTGAACAATAAGATGATTTTTTTATAATTTCATGCGGATGAAGTCGCATGGGAACAGCTAGTCTAAAGATAAAAGTTTCTTAAATAAATAATTCATCTGATACCCTCCCGCGCTTTCTTTGAGTTAACAAATACGTGTTACTTTCACTTGGTGCTGAGAGCTTGATAGCGGTCTGTATTAATATGTGTGTATGTATAGTTTGCCAAGTTTATCGTACAGAATGTTTTGAAAGTTTAAATAAATTCTGGATAATTTCTTCGATCCGATCAGTCTTCCAATCATCGGAAATCTTTTGTACATTATTTGTTATACAAAGAATTAATAATGAATCCTTCGTAACTTTTACATGAATCTTTTAGTCTTATTTTGTCGCGCTTTTATTTTATTTAGAGCTGATAAGAAGACTTTTATTAAGGACTTGTTAATTTTACAACAATTTTAAAAACCATTAGATATTACAGTTTACTTTTTGCGCCACGTTGATAAAATCTAGTATCGAACTGTTTACATAGTTATTTTTTAATTAATATAAAAATTCTTTAATTCTTTATAGTTGTGGCGTGTTTTATCCACAATGGCAATAATAATGTTTCACAGAGGACGTGGGAACTATTATTTTAAATAATTTAACTAAATCCAAAGTCACAATGGGATGTATTACTCAGTGTGCGCGTGAGAAAAGCCTATACTGTGTGGGTTATCACAATTGTGTAAAATCTTAAGAGGATAAAACTATAATGTTTTTACTAATGACTCAGTGGTAGTACTGGCGAGCCGGATATTCATATTGTTCTGCTTATTTCTCCGAAGGGCAAATTGTAGAGTTTAAAGAGAAACTTTTACAATTTATATTTCCTTAGTTCTAGTCTCATTTGATTATTGGTTTTCCTTTGAAGCGAGATTTGAAATATGAAAATATGTTCTCCAGTATTACACCCTGAACCTCATTGTTATTGATTTATTAGTTTTACTTTCAAAAATCTATGTTAGACATATAAACATTAAATTCTTTATACATTTTTTGTACTTAACTTACTTTTCCTTTTGGACTTCTAAGGAAGAAATCGTAGTATAAATAACGCGTATTAATTATATGTTATTTTCCAGGTATTCGGTATGTTCAACACGCTGGCGTATGCAGCAAGTTCATTTTTGCTGTTCAAGGAGCACAAAGCCAGCGTTGCGGCGGCTTCGTGAAATCTATTCTCCTGCGCAGGCGCATTATTTTGAACAATGTTTTGTTGTCTTTTCTTTCAATTCACTTCACTGAAACCTGTTAGGGTTTCTATTTGTACAGAAGTCATAGTAAAAATTTTGAAGGTTTAGATTCAAGATATATTCCATAGATACATTTTTCTCTTTGTACTGCATTTTTTAACATTAACTTAAATACTAGAAACACTTTTAAATTTATATAAAGGCACTATTTTAAATTATTATTTGGACTATAAGAGCTATGTATCAATAAATAAGGCCATAGATTTTGTACCTACTTTTGTTAAGGAAGTATAGAGTTTAATACGGTTTATCATTTTCTATTTATTATTTTTAATGTGTTCATTACGAATGTGTTGACATTATGACTTTGTTATAGCCTTTATTTAAAATTTGATTAATTTAATATGTGTATTTTTAAAAATATATGTTAAAAAATTGACTAAATATATAAAATTAATATGCACATATTTTCTATTCATAATGTATGACACGTTATTCGTGGTTGTTTTTGTAATACTTACATTTTAGCTTAGCTAGTCTTAATAAGGGTTCACAAAATAATATATTTTTTATTATATCTACTTTATAACGAAAATCAAAACCAATGTAATCGATCATGTACTGCGTTTGTGAGGGTTTTAAAACAATAATAGCAAATTCCACTTTCCCGAAGTATTTTAAAAATATAATTATCTCTGTTTTTTTATATGAGTGGGATAGAAATGTTTTTATATGTGCTTCGATAACAGAAATATACAGTTAGAAAGCCTATTTTATTGCTGTTTATTTATATATTTTAAGATTAGATCGGTTGAGGTACATACTCGTATCGTGTGTAGTATGCAGAATACCTAAACAGTACTGTGTAAGAAACTCGAACAAAATTATTTTAATTCACTCGATTACGTTTCAAAGATTTAAACATCGTTTTATTATGTACGTGTTAATATTTGATACCTAAGTTTGTAAGGACATTAAACGCCCAATAGTTAATTTAACTAATTTGTAAAAAGTAAATAAAGTTTATTTTAACATTCTAATGATATTTTTATTTGCGCCTGCCGTTACACGAAACACAAAAGTGTTTACGTCACTTTGCTATTAATTAAATTATTATTCGGTATGCTACATACTTCAAGCCTATTGTAATATGGAAAAAATGAGAAACGCCCTTTTTTGACCAACTTAACAAAAAGAAGGAGGTACTATCCTTTACTGCTTATAATTTGTGTTCAGAATGCAAACAAGTACCAGGTGCATTGTAAATCTATATTTCAGAACAGAAATAGGAATAAACACCGAATAACGAAGCGATGGTAAGGAAAATGTACTGGGATTTTAGTATTTGCTCCTAAAATAATAAATCTAACTAAATGTAGTCTTCGACTGCGCAAAATGTTTTAATAAAAGTGCCAAGGACTCTACAATTAGGAGAGTCTAACTCCTTAATTTTTACAGCTTATAAATGGGATTGAGCAAATGCTATGTCATGTTTTAAAAATACATCATACAATTAATTGGTTGGAAATATAGGATTGTATTTACATTACGTCATCTGTTAAATAACAGTTTAAAAAATTAAGACCATCACTATGGTTCACATTTTTAATGATATAACATACATGTCTAAATGTCTAGCAGCAAAATATAAACTCCAAATTCTATTAAAATTTTACGTCTGACAAATTGTAAGTGGGATTTACGACGGCAACGGCGCATTTGAAATTTGTTTCAGAATTCGGCTGTAAGGCTTCAGTAACCACGTTCAGACTCCAAAAATTCCTTCATAAGGTATGAACGAAGCTGCACCTTAGTTATAGCTTATAGTGTTATTTAAGAATGAGAAAGAAACTCCTAAATGATATTAAACATGAGCCAGGATTCGAATCCATGAGACAAAATCGACACCTTGAACTTAGTTGCGTTTTCTTTGGTCACCAAGAGATGTCGTTACAGTCGCGCTCAGAATGACATCATTCAGTTGCAAGTTCCGAGAATAACTTTTACAGGTAGACATGGAAACTCAACTAGACATGGGAACTTGATGACCTGCAGATCAGCTCATGGTTAACAAGGTTGAAGCAGATCAGTGACCCGTTTTGTAGATCAGCTCAATATGTACATGCATGGTGGTATTATCTGTGCGATTTGCGAGTCAGCAGCCAGTTCGTGACACGTTAGCTCCTACAGTTATAGTTTCTAATTGAGCATTGGCTCTAGTTGAGCCGCAGCTCAATGGTACAAGGCTATGTGAGCTGATCTTTTAAAACGGTTCCGAGTTGATTTACACATGTCTATTTATGAGCCTTGAATGAATGGACTGCCTTGACACATTTTATTAATTTTGCAGTTGTTTACAGAATTAAAAGTTTAATTCTTGGAATTTAATGAATAAGAGTAAAAATGTGGTTTTATTTATGTTGTCCAGTATGTTATTGTTCGTATGTTTAGAGTAGCTACCTACGCGCATGCGCGACCACATCTGACTCACCGTGGCAGTCAGTGCCAAAGTGTTGCAGTTGGTTTTACAACGTTCGCGTCGAAGCGTTGCTTTCCGTTCATTTTATAAACACGACGTTTGTTTTTGTGGACAAGTAAAATCGTAAGTATTAATAAAAATATGCATTTACTTGATTTTTGTCCAATTTTGCCCTTTTATCGTATTACATAGAGTCGATTGGGCAATTGATGAGGTAAATGGCCCTTTATTAACATTTCTTTACACGACCGGTGAGTTTGTACGGTTAATCTTTCAGTATTTTATATTACTCATGTCTACATAAACCAAACAATTAACATTAGTTAAATAGACATAAATGTGCCTGTAATATTGTTATGTTAATATTCGTAGTTTTTGACCGGACGGCTTAGTGGTTATGTTTTTTGAAATTTCGGCTAACGATCTAACATTTGGAGTTCGATTTAAGTGAGTTCTTGTTATAGTACCTACACACAAAAAAAATTACAAACTTCATAAGAAATGTTTGGCAACGGTGCAATCATGATAAAGGATTACTAATTGTTTACTAAATTTTCACTTTTAATTAGACGTAAATAAATCTTACTTCTTACTATCTTACTATGATTATAAATGCGAAAGTTTAGATGGATGGATGGATGGATAGATGTTTGTTAGAGTTTGTAGCCTAAACCGCTGAACGGATCTCGATGAAATTTGGCATAGATGTAGAGTACAGTCTGAAAGAATACATAGGCTACTTAGTTTTTTTTTTAATTCCACGCGGACGAAGTCGCGGGCAAAAGCTAAGCATTTATATATGGTACCTTACTTAAACGGACTCTACTTCCTATGTAATGCATTTCAGTATTAATAACTCGTAAATCATAAGAGGTAAATGCACCATTTATTACACTGAGGATCATGGAACAATTAATGAATCCATGATCCTCAGTGTAATAAATGAGTGATGGTTCGATATAGTTCATGGTATTATGTATGTGTGTTTGCGTATGAGGGCGTCTGAGCGTCGACCTCGCCAGCCAGACGATCGCGACCGCCTGGCGACAAAACATGTCGACCTACGAGATTCATACCTTTTTTGGAGAAAAGATCTCCTCGTTCTACTGTACTTAATTTTACCCTTGAATTACTTTAACTTTTACATGAATAATAAAATGCAATTAAACGTTTTGAAACAGGAAAACGATGTAATAGCGATTCGTAAATGCTAAATTTGAATTTCGCGAAATCTCGCAAAAATCGCGAACGGCAATAAACAATTATTCTGTTTAATAATGTAATTAAACGTATGTTTTTTCGGATTCCAGCATTGAAGCAGAATGTCTCACACGGTGACGATCACCCGGACAACGACGACGAGCACCGGACATGCCATCTTCGTTAACAACGGCTACCTGGGAACGTTACCCGGACTGCTCAAACTGGCACAACTAGTATGTTTGAAAGATTCTACTACTACTAGTGATTAGATGATTATTAGCAAGACGTAGAGATAAAAAAATAGCGCTTTTTATTTTTGACAACAAGCAGCGCCATCTAGCAGATTTAATTAGAATTGGTTTAAATAATGTTCTTATAAACTAGTACACAAAATCCTTCAAACTTTTTCGGAGTGCAGACAGTTCACAAACTTAAAGTCTTCAAAATTATTTGAATTGTATGTCATTGATATCTGAGAGGAAGGAAACGAGTCACGTAAGCGTTAAATTTAAACACGCATATTTTCTCATTACTAAGTTACAAACGTAAGTATTGTTTTAATAAATTTGGTAGATGTAAAAAAAAACATGTACAAACGTAAGTATTGTTTTAATAAATTTGGTAGATGTAAAAAAAAACATGTTTTTTAGTGGTAGTGGTTTTTTCGGGATAAATATCCAGGTAACTACACTTACATAGCCAAATTAATATTTTCTTATATTGTTACATTTGTGGTGTAATGCTGAGACTCGTTGTTATGACATTTGTTCGGGTTCAAATCACTCAACGATAAACCTTTATCAATTTAACAAAAAAGAAAACGAATAGGGCTAGAGTATACTTCATTTTTATACAACCTTAAACTGTTTTATTCTCATTTGCTCACATAGTTATGTTTTATATTCGAGGCTAAAGCGAGGTTAGCACCGCTTTCCTGTTTCATGAAAACACGAGGCGATGTAAATATCTGAGCGTACGTAAATCGGTCAGGGTAAACGTTTTATGTTCTGGACACTTCAGAACACCAGCTTCGATATTCCTGTATAATTAAATTGATAGACATAACCCATAAATACTTAATGGTTGGGGCAATGTTTTTCAGTTAATTGTTACCAAAAGCTTTTGGTTACGTTAACCACTAATTAAGTTATAACTAAGAAGGACATTGCAGTCAATATACGAGTAGTTTCTTGATTACTCAAGTTTTTGATTAAGTTAACAGTAAACATTTCTTAAATAAGTTGTTAGTAAAATGGCCAGAACGTAGTTAAAATTTTAACGAAGCGTAAATTAATTTGAAGTGAGACGTTCGTCTTGGGCACTCGGTCGATCCGGCGATCGTGAGTTCGTCCGCTCGGGCGTGGCGTCATCTCTGACTCAATATTTATTTTGAGTCAGCGATAACAGAGCTTAATTTAAACGCAACACTAACAAAATATTATCTAAAAGTATTTATTAAAATAATAAGACATGAGTACTTAACCTCTATTCGGTTTTAGTTATCAATAATACGGAAGGTGACAATTTATCAATAAGTTCTTAATATTAACTTATTCTTAATATTCTTAATTTCGTTTAACAATCACAGTTTTTGTTAGCCAAGTTCATATAATTAAACTAACATATAAAACATTAGTACACTCCACCACGATCTCTGCAGGCATTTTCCTTAAAATTGCATGACATTTGTAGTAATGATGATTTAAATTCAAGGCAATTCAATGGAACCTTTTTACCTACAAATATTAACAGAAATGAGTTGACAACCATAAAAAAAAATAATAACACAACAAAATTATTAACTAACGATATTGCCTGTATGCGTATGTATCGAAAAATTTATCATTTTTATACTTATTTCAAATTTTAGCCTACCCAGTAATCCATGGAAGAGATTTAAATTATTTTGTATTTTTATCGCACAATGCAATAATTGCCTGAAATTCGAGGTTACGGCGTATTTTCTATTTCAGAAAGTCGTATCGCGATACTATGATTTCACAGTCTTGGGCTATTTTAGAAGTATACAAATTTAATAGGCGTGTGTTCGATATGTTTACAAGATTGTGTGAAGTGTACATTTTTTGTGTTAAATATTACTTGCTTACAGTCCTCCGAAGGCCTTTCGTTGGGATAAATTCCCTAAATGTGATTTACAACGACAAAATGACATTTCGGAATCGAGTTTTGATAAAAATTCCATATGAAACAATCCATCTATCTTATCTTACTAATATTATATATGCGTTTAGCTGGATGGATGTATAGACTTTTGTTACTGCGTATCTCCAGAGCAGCCCAATAGATTTTTCTGAAATTTAGCATATACGTAAGACATAGTCTGAAAGACACAGACTACTAATTAATTCGGCGCCGATAGAGTTGTGGATGACAGCCAGTAGGTTATAAACTTGTGATTATCTTGTTTACAGTTGCTGGGAGCGGCGTGTGTCGGCG
>NW_013527915.1:6045488-6054602 GCF_000836215.1 Papilio polytes
CCAGAAGCCGGAGCTCTTCTTCCTGCTTGTGGCGGTCGCCTGCCTGGTCGGCACCTTCTGTTTGCTTACCGCCTGCCTCGTGTCCTTCTCTACTGCTTCTATGATATCAAAAACTATATACGTAAGTTTTTTGATATTAAATTATATTACACCTTGTATAAATAAAGAAAAATTGCACAATGTGCGAGTTAAGGTTACCTAACTTAAGAATCTTCTCTATATAGAACAACGAAAACCTAATATGAGTTTAGCTTTAATTGATACACGTTTGCAGTTTTATGTACTTGTGTTTTACTTGATTTTTTATTGTAACTAGTGGTATTGAATTATTATTTTTCACTTTCAGGAGGTGATATATCACGGGGTGGCGTTCATATTATACTTAGCAGCGGGTCTTACACTCATAATTGAAGTTAATCATCAGAAAAACAACTATCGGAACGATTTTGAACCTTATTTGGCTGCAGCGGTAAGTTGACTTTTCTAAATACAAATAACAATTTCTCTTAAAAAATTGAGAGTTTATAAAAGCCAGTTATAAATCATTAATGCAGGGTTTCTGAAGTTTATTTTATCGTTAGTGATTAATGAGTAATTAAACTGGCTTTCAAGGGAGTAAAAATCAAGTTACATATAATAGTTCGGAAACGCATTTTTAGAAGTTGTCAAACCAAAAACACTAAAGAATGGTTAAAATGAAACTGACCATAAAATTTATTAATAAGCAATTATCAGGGAGAAAAACAAGTTTTATCCTAATTTTGTTAAGAATATTAAAAAAGAAGTTTACTGTTAGTTATTTATTTAATGTTTCACTTTCTAATTTAATGCTTACCTTTACAGTTTAAAAATCAGATTTCAATTAAACTGTTTCTGTCATACGTGTAAAAGTAATGATTTTTAAACATTTTTTTTTCAGGTGATGGGTCTTGTGATGGCCGGTCTTTATTTACTTAGCACTTTCTTAGCAAATCGTACATACCGTGGTATTTAAGATGTTAACTACTAGTTTATTGAGTCGCCTTAATCATTTGTAAAGGTACTGACCGATGTAACGGGGTGTAATATTACACAACGAGCATTTATAATCAGCAATAGTTAAGAGGAAACTAGCTAGCAACAAGCTGTTCAATGCGTTACACCTTGTAACATCAGTATCCACATAATAAAACAAACGCCTTCAGTATTTTAAGAGTTATTTATGTATGAAAATTCATACATACATTTACTACGTTTGTCTGTGCCATATTTGATTTTTGAAGGAAAAAGCTCGAATTTCTGCCAGATGTTCATAATATTAATCTTGTTGTGTAATTTCCAAATAACATTGAGTCTAAAAAACGCTGTGGCGCACAAAATAGTCCTGTTTTCACATTAATTAAAGATTTGTATCTCTTTATTACTTAGGCTAAGAACTGGTTAGCTTAGATAATAATTTTACCTATTATTTACGCTTAACAATTTAAATGCGGTTAGTGTTACGACAGCATATTGTCTTCTATTTGTTTTAATATATTTTTTTACTAAGTTATTTGTTTTAAAGCTTTTAATTCTAAGAATACACAATATCTATTTATTCAATAAAATTATACGATTATTATTATAATGTCAGTCCATTTTTAAATACATAGGAAAACAGTTTTGCATTTAAAATTTTATAAATATGTACTCTGTGTACTTTATAATTTTATATCGATATTTAAAAAAATGGAAGGCGAGGTAAAGTATTAGTGCATGAAATCGATATTTTTCTTGTATTTATTTTCGACATACCAGAAAGTTTGATAATGCTATACATTTTCAATTATCTAAATATATTAACAAATGTTAGATTTTGATGACTCTACCTTTTGTAATCTCTAAAATACTTGTTGATATTATAACTTTGTGATGAGACATGTTCTTATTTTTAAATGTGTAATAAAATTTGTAATTTCTTAATTAAATTGGTTTATTTATTTTAATAATTCACATAACTGTATGAACAAAAATGTGGAAATCCGTGGATCTGCCAATGATGATGGCGAAATATGAGGTAATAGTAACAAAGCAACGAAGTAAAATATAACTATTTATTATAAACAGTTCAGATTTGCAACTACGACTAAAGGAACTCTCTAAAAATTCTTCTTTAAAGTTCGTCTTTATTTGAAGCATTATAAGGCTGAAATTTAATTGAATCTCTATCTCTTTGTGGTACAGGATACAGGGATGAGTATTTAACCTTATAAACAGTAAGGTAAAAATAGAATTAACCCTCCACGACGCGTGCGCTTATATATTTTTAGAACGGGAGGCCACGCACAGCCGGTGGAAACATTCAAACAAATCTTCCATACTGTTCAGACGCACTTTTACCATTAAATTTTATGTTAGCTAGTTGGAGAAGAACCAATTTTTATTTAGGTTATAACAATAGTAAACATTAAGGTCAACGATCTTGAATTGGGTGTGCGAATTTAGAACTAAAAATATTAACCATGACTAACGTTGACTGTAAATTGTGAAATTCATTCACCCTAGTGAACTTCCCGTGGACATTCCTAGTCTTGGTGAGACGTGTTTGTGATCCGTGAAAACGAAACGAAATATAAGGTGTGAGAAATGACCCGTGGGCCAACGATAGTGCGTGTGGCGCCTAGCGCTGGACACAGCGGGGGAGGTGTTAAGTGCTGCTGCTGTCGCTGCTGTGAATGCATCAACTTCGGATATCTGACGTCACAGCACGGCATTATTAAACTAGCTGAAGCCGTAAGTATCGAATTAAATATTTGCGCTTCCCGTTTTATGCCAGTTTATCTCCCTAGAGTGGTTCCCCGATCGAATGGAAAAATTCTAGTTCGTATTTTTGTCTCTTAATCGCAACTTAAATGAATATTGCCTCATTTCAGATGTTAGGTGGCCTTTGTCAAAGTTTGCTTGTGAAGTACGGTATGTCGGAAGCCAGTGCTATGGGCTCCGCGTTCCATAGCTTTCTTACCACAGCATCAGCGTGCCTCCTTACCACGTCGCTTCTCATTGCCTGCTACGTACTCTCTTCTAACTCACAACAATTGATACGACAATCCATATTCGTAAGTTTACTTCTCTAGTAAGAGATAAAATTACGTACTTATTTAATACCTGTGTTTATTTTCGATAATAATTTAATAGAAAGTTTTAGCAACCTGGGACTCACATAGGGCAGGGAGAAAAGCTTAAAAACGTCTACGATGACTTGCAAAAATGTTGTAGCAACAGAGTATTTTAGTTAGGTATTAAGTCATGATTTGCAGACGTGACTAAGCCCTGAAAGTGAATATTACACTTGAGTTACCTCTAATCACGTATTGCGATCTTATCATAAGATATAGATATGATTAAAAATAATGGTAATTGGGCAGGGCTGTCGGCTATCAGCTGTCGATGTTGGCTGTCGATTGGTTTGGTGCATACGAGTATTGCACTTAAACTTTATGACTTTCTGATTAAATTAAGTTGGGGTAACTGTATTTATTTCTATATACAACAAAGACGTTCAGTTATTTTTAGCTTACGGCTGTGTATAATTATCTTGTCTTTTCCCTGTGAAGCGGCGATACAGGATGCAACTGCTTTTTGAAATATAACTGATGGGCGTCATTTATTGACTCTTTTGTTTTTTGTTATTCTTCCGGAAACTAGAATAGAGTACAACTTTATGTGTTGTTCAAGGATATGGGGAATATTCGTAATGATAGAAATGGCAATTAATAATTCAAATAAAATTAAAAAGTGTTGTAATGATTGTACACGTGAATGCAATAAGCATGCGCGTCATTAAGAATATCATTAATTCAATTATAGGGAAATATAATATACTGTTGGATTTTAGTAAATAATCAAAGCGATATAAGGCATATGTTTACTTAAAATATACAAATCAAGATATTGATCATATGATGAGATACAAATTTTACCGCGAAATTAGATAACTTGCAAGGATAACGACGACATTTTTGTTATATTTTATAGTAAATTTGAAATCATTTTTTTCTGTTTCTTTTTCAGGAATTCGTGTTTAATGCTGTAGCGTGCTTCTTGTATTTGTCAGCCTCCTCGTACATGGGTGTTGCTGTCAACATATATTTATACCCGAAATATTTATTTACTACTATGTACGCTGCATATCCTGCAATGACTGCCGTATACGTGAGTGACGTCCGCTATTAAATTTCTAAACACACGCGTATGCTAATGGGAGACTTATCTTGAATGTATTACATTATGATACTTCCAGGTTTTTTAAAGTAGATGTATTTCAAAATACTTGGTCAAAATAATTGAAAAACGATTCTGTGATCAGTGCATCATCGCTGATGAGACAAACTATAAATTAAGAATTTGGAAATTAATTATTGAATCAAAAAATAATAATATCTCTGACATAGTTTTTAATTATTTCAAAATATGAGAAAATTGTTTCAATATCATACACAATTAGCGTATTTAATTTCTTCGATAATGTTTAATTAAAGTCAACAAACTGCTATCATTTAATGAAAAGTTTTTTTTATGTTTAATTTGATAACAATTATTTTTTTTATTGTTCCAGTACATTGGCGTTGTAGTGGGCATTGTGCACGGCGTCGACGCCTACATATCGTATAAGTACCATAAAGGTATTCGATAAGTTTTACAGTGGGTTTCCACTGTTGAACCACATGTATAAAACATGTCGTTCTCATAGTCTACGGAAAAAAAAACAACATGTTTTAATACAAGTATTAAAGGAGCGGAATGATAAAAACTTGATGTCACTCGTTTATTTGCATCGTTATTTCATTCCCTGTTTTATGTTTTAAATTTTTATTATTAAAGTCATGTATTAAATGTAACCAAACTTTAAAAGTTGTATTCTTAATTTACTTATCTATATGTTTTGATTAACTTAATAAGTTACCAATGTATGTTAAGATATAGACAATGTATCCATAAATTATGTGGATACAGTAAGCATTTAGGGCCTGTCCCACCAAATTGTAAATTGTCTGATAACAATCCATGTAAAATATGTGATGGAAATATAGGATATTGTTCCCTTATATGACAGTGTCGTCATTTTTAAGCCATCTGAACCTCTACCAGCCAGTGGTGGGACAGGCCCTTTTTATTATTAGTATTTTTATTATTAGGAACAGTCCTTTAAAACGCCAGTATTTTTGGATACCAAATAATGTTTATTGTTTTTTAAATGAGAATTTAATAAAGTGATGCTTAATTAATATTTTGGAGTATCTTATTATTTCACTATCATTTTTTTATTAAAGTAATTTTAAAAATATGCACCTTGTTAATCCTTTACATCATTGTTATATTTACTTTAAACGAAATGCACTTCTTACTATTATTATAAATGCGAATGTTTAGATGGATGTATGTTAGAGTTTACAGCCAAAGCGGCACAACAGATGTCAATGAAGTTTTTCATATATGTAAAACATAGTCTAGGAAAAAAAATAGGCTACTAATTGTTTTTTATTCTTGCGCAAACGAAGTCTAGGACGATAGTTAGTATAGGTAATTCATGTTTAGGTAAACTGGATTCAGGGGAAGAACAAATTATCTTGCAAGTATTGACTCAACGTACCATTTAACGAATGAAGGTAATTTCTTTGTGTGAAAATTAAAATTAATTGTGTCCAAAAAAAGAAAAAAAAAACACGTTTTTGGCAACGCATTGACTTTAGTCTTGATAGTTCGATTCAAATTTAATGGTCTTATAGAACGAATTTGTAAAGTTATGTTTTTTTCTTTGAAAATAGAAATGTAGTATAACGACCTGCAATTTTAATCAATTTCTTTATCATTAGGAAATGAATAACAGCAGCAAAGCTATTAATTATTCCATACATCTTATATGCACTGGTCAAGATGACAGTTTTTTCCAACCAGGATCCCCTTTTCATATTGTATTAAACTATTGTATGTTTATTATAGATTCATAGTAAATGTGTTCGCAGCCATCACAATGACGACGGTTAAAGGAAAATGCGCAGTTCGTGCCAGTTACGGACGTCACCGCGCTGTTGGCCACATTCGACGCTATGTGTTCCGTCCGCGTTTACCTATGGGTGCCCACTATCCAAACATATAAAAATATATCTACTGTGATCTCCTTTTACTATATTCTAGAAAGATCGCGATAGCTGTCCTCTAAAAGTTTAAGTAGGTATTGATCAATATGGCACTCTTAGTTTCAAAGATTGCAAAGATTAACTTATTAATAAATTAAGAATATATGAACGCACTACTTTAGAGACATATATGTAGATTTTAATTCAAATACAGAGAAAAGTATTGTTGTGAAGTTTACTGTAATCTGGGAACTACATCCGTCTTTACTTAACAATTCCGAATAACCTGTACAATGCTGAACAATCGACATTCCCAGTCTATTGTCAAAGTCCAATGCTTCAGTGCAATGTTTGAGAATCAATTTTTTTATCCGATTGTATTACGTGAACGACCTGTGCGCTGTGCGGCGGGCGGTACGAAATCAAACGGAATTTTATCGCATCCTTGAATAAAATTGCATTGAATATAAAGCCATAATGATGACACCTTTCGCTTTATCGTATATCAAAAGTAAATATTCAAGTACTTAATTGTTTTTATTGCAAACAGTCCTTATACAACGGCTACCTAAACGCAAGATTACTTTTAAGTCAAACTAATTAAGATCATAAGAATACTTTGGCATATTCTTGATAAGGTACTATACCTGTATCTAATCGCGTTGATTATTGTCACATGAGCAATGCATTTACGACACACTTTCGTTTCTAGTCTGTTCTTAACAACCTCTAAGGACCGGCTCTGTGTGACACTTTATAGATGTTAACAAAACATTAGGTAAGTATTTCTCTTGACAATGAAAGTAGAACGGAATTTAATGGGTCCTCTTAGTATCGAGTTACAAATAATGAATTCAACAAACGTTTATGCTGGTTCCACTATAGTTAAAGTTCAGGAAATAATGTTGCTAAACGAATGCCACTCGCTCTGGTGTTCACGTGACTTGAGGTTTCAAACCGTTATGTCATTGATTCTTTTGTAAGCAAGAATATGTTGATACGAAATATTTAATCTCAAAATAATAATAGATCTAATTAGATATAATAAATCCTGCATATAACGATTTTGTGTTAGCAGCATCTTCGCTAGTTTGAATTAAAATTTATGAATTGACATATAGGGTTATTTTAAGAATGTAATATAAAGTTAAGCAAAAAAATGAGAGAATGTATAGATGATTTGTGTAAAGAAAACTCAGTGATTGCTCGATTATTAACCGAGATAATATTGAAGATAATAATAAACAAACGACTAGGTTTGATAATGGATTTTATTGTAAACAGATAAGATTCGTTTAAATGTAACTAAGTATAAATAATTACAAAGTTCTATCTATAGCTTTAGTTTTCCTTTTAAATACTTAAATTGTTACAAATGTCTATTCCAAGCGTATATTGTTTCTCTATAAACTCGTTTGTGTCCCCTTTTTAGAAGAGCATAAGATGCAACTAAAATCAGTTTAGACAACCTCTACTTATAATAGGCAGATAAAGATTCTCGTTACACTCTCTAATAAATTACTTTCTAACAAAATCGCCAGTTTAATGTAGTGGAATAAGACGAGTTAACCTAGTCACTTTTAGATAAACATCTAACAAGAATGAAAAACTGTAGAAAGTACTGTGTAAAGGTTAGGTAATGGAAACATTAAGCGTTATCTTTGATAAATGCATTATTATTATAAAATCATAAAAAATAATCAAAACAATAAAACCAAACATGGTTGACAAGGTGTTTTGTGTTTTATTATATAGTAATTAATATTATCTGCAAGTTATGAAACCTTTAAAGTTTCTAATGTAAATAAATAAATAAGTCCATTTTTGATGTTTCCTAAAATAGTACAAAGCCTCAGCTGTGGTAATCAATAAAAATAACACTCAGCTTTAAAATATAAACCAGAAAGTGTTGAGACTGAATGTGGATGGTTACAAAGGTAGAGGAAGACCAAAGAAAGTATGGATGGATTGTGTGAAAATGCTTAAGAATGGAGTGCTTTCAAATATGAGGGTTTATACGGATGTATAGAAGAGCAGCACATACTGTGCTGACCCTCCGTAAGGGGGCAAGTTGAAGAAGAATTACATTCAGCTATAAGTTTTAGGCCGTATACTAATATAATTTTATTAAGGAAAACATGTTTTGTTTGATAGATCAGTTAATTTTCCTTAATTATTGCTAGATAAAATATTTAAATTTACCTATAGTTATCGATAATGCGATCTTTCGATATTTTTATTGGCGATTTTTTGCAACGTCAACGTACTCGTAGTTTATCAGTTTACCTGATATTTTATTTTCAAACATTGAAAGGAAATCATCAATTATATTTATTTAGATAATTCGCTGATCACTTTCACAGGTAAGTAAGAATCTATGTCCATGCCATTAGTGAGTGTAATAATTAATTAATTTCTATGTTTTTTTTATTAACATCTTACTGGAAATTTACTATTTATCAATTGATTGATTCTTGTTTCGTTAAAAACTTTTCGTAAATATAATTAAACGTATAACATGTTTTTTATGTTTACTTTGTTTTTACATTTCATATAAATTGAACATAGCAACAGATACAATTTTAAATATCGCCCGATGTTATTGTATGGTAACGTTACTTAATATCGTAATGTAGTTATTGTGTTCTAATTTAGTTAAGATAATATGAGTTTAAAAGTTAAATGCGATCTGTTAAGAAGTTTGTCTGGTTTCGTAACGTAAACACGTAGTCTTATCTTACATGTTCCACCCCTTTCTGACAATAAAAACGAATAATTATATAACCGCAACTTATTCATATTCGATTGCTTATTCCAGTCCAGTGGAAAACTTTATATTCTTATTTAATTCCTGGTATGTTTTCATATGTTATTTCAAGAATTCGCTACGTAATGCATAATATTAGCTTTATCTTTTTATAACAATATATCTATTGATCCATTTAAAGAAAATGCGATAATTTCTGGGAATCTTTTAGGGGATTAATAAGTATTGCAAACTCAATACCGGCTAATCTAT
>NW_013527915.1:6054656-6084980 GCF_000836215.1 Papilio polytes
TGTAATCGTTTTAAATTTAAGTTCAACCAACGCTCTGATAAAATATGTCCTTCACGAGGTGAGCTTGCATTATCTGATAAAGAAATTCTTAAGCACTACAATAATGTATACGTTTTCCTTTAAGATAAATGACAATAAAGTGAATATAAAAACTTTGTAAAGCTACTTTTTGTAAATCATTACTACATCGTCGCTTGAGGCTTTACAAACTCGTGGTGGTTATCACGTATAAGTAATCTGTTTCACAAGCTTTTTTAAAACTAACGGATGATTAATGTTACCACATATTTTTCGACGAAAGCGAGAAACTTAGATATCAAGCTGATAGCTCATGATGTCTGGTTACTTCGTCTCATGAATATTCACAATACTAATGGAACTTTGTGACAGAAAATAAAAACGACTTTAAATTTTATGAATAAGAAAATGTTGTAGGTAATAGATGGAATATTGAACAAAGAAATTGTGCGAAGCAAAAGTAGCTACTAGAAAAACTTTTGTGGAATTACAATCATCAAGTTGCTGTTCATCGAAATTGGAGTAGGTACTTATGCTTGAGCTAGAAACTCAATGACAAGAATATCTAACTAGTTCTTTGAACTCTATAGAGACGTGAACTCTCCAACTGAATGACTCTATGACGCGGCGCTCCGAGGATTCTTCTTATATACTCTTAAAAATTGTTTGAGACGTTAGACTCCAGTTGGTCCCAATGAAACAGTCTCGTACGCATATGTTTTCATTATTTATCGTTACTTGCAAGTACTCGTTTGAATTGATACTTATAATTGCATGTATGATAACAACATTAAAACGTGAGCGATCAGTATCGTGTTTCTCACCTACCGAGAATTGTTGTAATATGCGCCCCCGTGCTCAGGTAATGTTGCTCCTTGTTGGAGTACTGTAAGTCAAACAGTAAATTCCAAAGAATAGAATTATAAATTACGATAAATGTGATTTAGAAATACGGATACCTTAAGTTGGATTTTCTTGGTCTGAATACTATGTTAATACTAGTTTTCGCCCGTGACTCCGTCCGTATGGAATTAAAAAAAGAGTGAGTAGCCTACATGTTTTTTCAGACTATACCAACTGTACCAAATTTTGTCGAAATCCGTTCTGCCGTTTAGTTTACAAATCTGTTTATCTAAACTTCCGCATTTATAATATTAGTATGATAGAAAAACCTGCCAGATTGTCACATAAGTGTATTCATCTTGTTGGCAAAATACTTTGTTATTCTATTGTTTACGATTTTTGGATATGTACTTCAAATGTGTTGAGAGTGAGTTTTGTTGCCCAGTTAAACGGTGCAAAATATATGAAATACGGTTTAATAAAATGAAAAAATTGTTTGTGTAATTTTCGCTTTACTAAAACTCTACGTAAATGCATGTTTTGCAATACTTTTCGATCTATTCACGTCCATTTTGATGTCAATTTCTTCACAAATGTCTGCTACAAAACAATTTTTCAAGAGTCGAAACCAAAGCTGATATATTTTTTTTTACGCTAACAATACACAAGTGCTATTGGTCACCTTCAATTTTTAGGCTAGAATTTTTTAGCGTAGTTATAAATAATGAATAATATATTCGTCCTCAGATAAGCATTCCGAGGCCTGTCGCTTCCTTGTCGACGACACATACTATCGAATTTAATTGAACACGTCACCGCTATCTGATATATTTGGATACAATTCCGTTACGCACGATATCACGTGGTACATTCACTTCAGTTTTTCTTAGTCATAGTATTTTCTATTGTTTGATTACATTTATAACTAGCTCTGTTGGTATTATTGTATTTGTACACAGTACAGATAAACCTTTATCGGCATTTGATGCGTTCTGTGAACTGCAAAGGGGGCGGATCACGGCTGATAAATCATTTCCGTAAACCACTGACTATTACACAAATAAGAGATTAATTTTTTAGCGATTTAATGATTCATCATACGTGTTTAAAACTAGAATGTTTTAGTATGTGTAGTCAGTGAACATTTATTAACAACGGGGCCAAACACGAATCTCTAGTTGAGAGAATGTTTGTTAAAACTGGAAGGCTTCGCGAGTGAACTGATCTTACTTAGTTAACTCGGCAGTAAGAGACGCGCCACGGAGCGCAGCGCATGCGCCACCTAACGGCGCCAAAACGTCACATTTGTAAATAACTTTTAAATGTTTTGTTTAAAATCGATTTGTGATATTCGATTAGTGCCAAAGTAAAAATAATCATATTAAAGTTATCGTTAAGTTATTAGTTGTGTTGTGGAAGGACCGGACGCCATTCATCTTGTTTATGTAAGTCCGTGGAAATCTACCTTCTATTACAGATTGTTTAATTGATTCCTCGCGTTGTTACAAAATCGATTTAACATACTCGATGGAGCGTAACCGTGGTGGTGTGAAGCGAATTGATTTATTCTGTTATCGATTAAAAATCCTAATTGATACAAATAAATGTTGAAATTTTTATTGGTAAGAAATAAAGACGTTAGTGTTTGGAGGTCATAGAGTTTCGCTCAGTTAGTAAATATTAAGCCGTTTCCCTGGCACGTGATTCGGTCTTGACCCACTTCATACACAATGCAAACAATCGCACTCCTTGCATCCTTACACACGGACAGGTGCGGTACGTAAACGAATTGTTCTACCTGCATGTTTTATCAAACGCAAGCTGATAAAGGTATTGTTCATTAAATATTTCTACGATGATTAAATTGCTTTATAAAGGTAAAGGGACTTTATGTTACTTCGCGATATTATTGTTTAATTCCAGTTGAAATGCAACTTATGTTGTTACTACTATCACATTTTTTTTTGTGTTTTTAACGCCAAGGGTTTATAGTTCAGCATATTAAAAAGCTTAGCGTCAATGGAAAGTTGTCTCTTCAAGATTCTATCTGTTACAACAACTTAAGTGAAACGATGTTGTTTTTAATGACATAAAAAATGCTTCACCTGATATGGTAACTAATGCACTGTAGATAAAAGTAGTGCAATAGGGAAAGCTATTTCGTATTTTGAAATAACGGTCATGTTTACTTACTGTCCGTTTCCCCTAGCTCTTAATGAAACATATTTTAATTTTCCTCTTATACTTTTGAAATAAACACAAGTTTATAGGATACTTTAGTTTAAACTATTTTGAAAATCATTTAGAATGTTTGTGAAATTAATAACTAGGCTTGTTTGTCAGTTGCACGGAAAGTACAAACATAAGTTTCGTCATAAAGATAACATTGTTCTAAACTTATCTAGGTTACTGAAAATTTCATGTCATCTTCAGGAAATTACGCAAGAATATTTAATAGAGTCTGTAAAACACTTAACTGTATAAACCTGCAATTAGAAATTTAGCGATTCTCAGTTGTTTTAGTATTTCCAGAATTTAATCTTGCTAACTTCTTACTAACATTATAAATGAGAAGCATTGGATGTATGGATGGATGTTTGTTAGAATTTCTAGCCAGAACGACTGAGCAGATCTCGATAACATTTGGCAGAGATATAGAAAATAGTCTAGAAGAACACATACTTATTTTTGTTTTTTAATTCCAAGCGGACGAAGTCGCGGACGAAAGCTAGTATTAGATAAAGGCAATCTTAAACCAAACAAATCATAAACAGAGTTAGTCTAGTTAAAATAGGCTGGCGGATTCCACCGCCATTAACGATAACAGCGATTATAAGAGATCTACAAATACTTAACTGTGCAAATGTTTTTGAACATTACTCATAACATTAAACTGTTATACTGTTAGAGTTTCGTCATTTAGAATTAGATCTTAACTTTAAAGGTACGACTGAAATACAGCAGACGGCAAACATCAGTAGCAGACAGCACGTAGCGTCCCCTAAAATCGTATAATATCTTTACAATAATATTTTAATAACGAACAAATACTGAAACTGAAAAATATCCTAAATACGCAAGCTCCGCTTACAATTTGATTGACTTCATAATTTGTAGGGAATTTGGAGTTTAAGAGTGGTCTTATTATTGAAGATGCTGTGACAAATTTAAATGACGTTTCATTATTCGGTCGTTCGTATGTATGTCCAGCTAAAATATTACTTGCTTAAATATTATATGACTTATGGCCGATTTCACAGTTACGTTTAAATATTGCTTAGTCTGTTACACTAATGAATCACTAGATAACGATAAAGTAAATGGAAACTTCAGAATTCCAGCATAAAGATAGAAATTAAATAACATTGAAACTTCTTTTATTAAAATAATTTGCTATAACATGTAACAGGACGCGCCATCTGTACAAATATAGTATTAATAATGATGCTATTATTGAAGTATTCTAATTATATGTTAGTACGAGTATATCTGTTGTACATGCATTATTTAAATTCAGTATCGTGACGTCGGTAATAAACTGCGTTATAATAAAATACAATAAGTATTACCGATAAAATACTGCGATTAAGAGATACCTATATGGTTGGGTTTTCCATTGATGTGAAATGGTAGCTTGGGGAAATATCACGCACAAGTATAAACAAGGCTTTTTTAGTAGAATATATTTTCTAAGTGAAATATAAAAAACTTGCTTTGAATACTCTTTGTAAATTATATTGTCTTACTTACATCATTTCATGAATAGTTAAAAACAATGCATGATAGAACAATAAAAGATTTCTATTCTCGTTAATGCAATGTTGTAAAATGTTATCTTAATACAAAAAGGCTGTTTCTAAGTAGGTTTATGAGTCACTGTAAAACAGCCAACGGGCGGAAAAAGTAATTAAAAATGATAACACATGCTTACGTCAAAAAAATACATTCGTATAACTTTTTTTTAATTTTAGAATGTAATTACCTAATCATTCAATTACCTGTGGAATAACTTTCACTTTCACTTTATTGAAAACATACCTGATGTAAACTACTAGCCGACCGACTGTCCGCGTAACGGATGGATTTTCAAAAATAAAATCGTAAATACTATTACTTCAGACTAACCTTAAGTCAAATTTGAACCGTTAAATTGTCCATGACTGACAACCCTGGTCCATGTCCAAGTGTTTATTGATTCAAAGTAAAGGGTTTGATATAAAATACAAAGATTATGATTAGAAGCACTGATAAGGAAAGAGATTGGATGGTTCTACTGATAGAATCAAGATAACGATATCGCGGTTACTTTGTTCTTCAACATCTTATAATCTATTGAATAATACCTATAATTAAAGAGCGTCACAAGTACTGCAATACGTGACCTAAGGGTTGTCATGTCGTCAGTCACTGACGACTCAATGATTTTTTTTTGTTTATAATATAAGGTGGCAAACGAGCAAGCGACCACCTGAATCCGCTAAAACGGCGAAGCGATCGCTTCCATCCAATCCACTTTCCCTTCATCATTTCTCATGAGAAAAAGGGTGGGAGGGAAAAGGGACCAACATTGGGCCTCCGGCACCACAATCATCAGACGCGAAACGCGGAATTTCTCCCTCTTGAAGCCTATCTTCTGTGTGATCGTCGTATTACACCAAGCGAGCCGGCCCATTAGTGTGAAGATGTTAAAGCGGGCTCTAACACTGTAAAAATTGCCAGTATTAGACTAGATAGATTTTGACTCGAGGAAATTTATTCTTATAAAGATTTTTCATGAGATTCATGACTTGACTTCAAAGTACAGTTTTCATTATTTCAATACATTACTGTCTTTGTGCTTGTCAATGGTTTAGTTTAGTAAATTAGGTCTAGGAATTTCGTTAATAATGCAGATGGTCAACCTATACCCATGTTAATAAAATCAGGAGAATTACCGTCCAATGTTAAAGTAAGTAGTTTTTGTAATAACGCGGTAATAAGTAGTTATGACTTTGACATTAACCCTGACTTTGACTTGAAATCAATATTGCGAGGATCCGTGAAAGGTTTATTGACGTATTATTTGACTCGTATTCAAGTTCTTGGGTGCGGCGGATTTCATCTATATTAATAATCAGTGTGAAAAATCTAATTGATTAGATGGCGACTACCGTTATGAACACGAATACAAGCTGTCATTGCAATATCACTGATAACGCTTCCAAAATCGGGACTGTATATTTATCTATAGATCTTAATTGCTTTACGTCATACAATATTCGCTTTTCTTGGAATTGTTTTTGTCGATGAAAATATAATTCCGATTTGCATTCGATATTATATGCCACTCGAAACTTCGATTTTGCTTTTTGGTTAAGAATAATGAGCTTTAAAGCTACAGGCTACAACGGCTTATACGTTACACCACAGATAACGTACGTACTTGCCATAAAAATATCTATCATGGTCTTTTTAGATGTGTTTCTTCGAGGATTTAATTTACTTTCGAAGACACTTTAAGGTTACAAAACGTAAAAGGAACTGTAACAAAACATTAATCCATTCCTTTTATATTTTCAGGTATAATTCGGTCTACAATTAAATCAACAAATATCATTAATGGATCCAAATGTAGAAAAAAGTGTAAACTGGGGAGATATGGGTAAGATATTTAGAGATTTTTTTTACTAATTCTACCACAAATACAAAAAAATTGACTTAGTAACAAAAAAGTTTTGATTTTATTGTTACTGTTAAAAGAATTTCAGATACGTTTAAAGTTTTTTGAACCAAAAAATGATACTATGGTTTGCTACTTTAAAATGACAAGAAAACATACTTATATAAAATTGAAAAGTGATTCAATTATTCTCATTCTTACGTAATTTTATTTCGGTAATATTAAATGAATCTTTTTTATCTCTTTCATACTCTCCACTTAACTTTTTTATGTTTTTTTTTTCTAGAAACTACAGCCGACCCTAATGTATCCATATCAACAATGAATGAGGACGTACCAACGCTGACCCTGGCCACCATATTGGGCGTCACCGTGGTCATAATCATCGCTATAGCCGTCGTCTTCGTCTTGGGAGTACTCATTGACTGTAGACAACAGTAAGTGCTTTAACAATTCCCTAACTGCATTACTTAGCAAATATAGAAAAAAAAACGCTTTATCGATTACCGACTAATTGGACAAAAAAAGCTTGGCTTTACTGCATGTAATTTGCATTTTCTATTTTTTCAATTATTTCGTTGTGACTAATTTTTATTTTGTTTTCTATAAATCCTAGGATAGTTTTATAACAATTATTATTTATCTATTGATATAGAAAAAAATTATATCATTTGATTAGGCTTTGATTAAAATGTTCCTATTATTAGAATGATATTAAAACCATGATTAAATAAATTTATTTCTTGCGGCATTTAATTTAAAACACGATGTAAATATGACGATATGACGTATGATGATGAGTGATGTTTTGTTTCGTATGTTTAGGAGGATATTGGATAAGAAGATCGGTGAGGTGAGAAGGAGGAAGAATCTCCGGAGAGCGAAGTCACATCCACAAGCAGATGTAGTCAGTATAGTTAATGATATGGAGGGTCCCGGTCTTAGCGCACCGCCCTTGGAAGCCTTGCGTAATATACCGTAATACCCAAATGTTAATGTACCAAAATTATTTGTTAATCTGAATATCTATATGAAATGTTGTAGTTTTGTAAGATCTGTTTGTTTAGTTAGCAAATTATATAATTATGCAAATTTAGAACGATATAATATGGAATTATGAAAGGGCTTGTTGATTATTATTGAAAATAAGCATTATTGACGTTATGAATAATTATTATAATAAACGTATAAGTAAATGACTATTTTAATAAACGTATAATCGTTGAAAAGTACTTAATTATTACACTTAGTAGCAACGTAATTGTGTAAGGTGATAATGTTCAAGTAAATAGACTGCTTTAGGCCTATCTATAGTTTTGCATGTTACTCGTATAAAAGTATTACAGTTTACAAATGTAAAGAATCAATGTTTTATAATATTTAAAATTAAATATTTTTATTGTTTACAATTATTTCTCTCATCATTTCTTGCATTTTAAATTACGTTTAAAAAATAAATAAAAAAATTGAAAAATTGAATAAGACGAATTGAGTACCTCTTTCTTTTGGAAAGTCGGTCAATAAACATGATATGTTTCCTACTTACAAATAAACAAGACAATGTAAATAAAAAAGTTTAAAAATAATGTACATTTATCTACGTTTTTTAAATCAAAGAATGTTAGTAACACAGAAAAGGCGAGCAAATATTTTATTTAAACTGTTATAAACTACGATACAAACAGTGGATTTGAAAGGCTGTCAGCAATCGAGAAGTAATTTGGAGGTTGCACAAACCGTCAGTTGGTGAACGGCGTAAATAACTCTTATTTCCTAATTTTTTACCTAGTTGTTTACAATAATACTATTGTACAAAAGTACTCTTGGACAAAAGAATATTACAAAATGATTAAGGGAAATTTATGGAAATAATGTTTCATGTATCAATGGATGACTATTGAATAGCAAACTATTGTATAAGTTTGAATTAATTGTTTAAAATTCATAAAAGCGATATTTTTCCTTCACACAGCTATGTTTTATTTTCATTTGTCAAAAAATCTTACTATTGTTTTATTTTTTGCGTTAATCACATCTTTCTTGTGATTTTTTTTTGTTTTAAATGCGATTTTTGCATATAACTATAAGTTATTCAATTACAACGAAGAATGTAATAAAAATGGTAAAACGCGTTGCAATCGATACGATGCGCATAAAAATTCCTTCTCATTACATAAAATGCGCATTCGATTACGTGACGAATCAGGAAAAACGTGTCTCTGATCTTGGCCGAATGTGCTGGAAATAGTAATTGCATTTTTGTACCAATGTAAACTTTTTGAACATAGGTCAAATTATAAATAATTACATTGTGAAAAGAATACGAAACGATGTTGCACAAATCGATCGAACTGTTTACGCTACATTGGTATATTATGATCACAACAAAATGCCACATACAGACTTGCAAAAAACATTACCCTGCGATCAATCGCCAAGAAGGCATGGTCATCATTTACTTGTGTAATATTCTTTATTTTATGAAAAATGGCATCGTACTTTGCACGTGTAGGAATTTAAATTCCTTTGTTATTTATCAAAAGAATATTATCATCTAAAATCATACAAATTGATTCAAAGAACACCGCTTACATCAATTGATTGATCGCGTTGATTTTAATCTGAATAGGTAGCGTAATGTTCACATTGACATCCTGTTTAGTAAAGTTTAGACAGACAATTTTTACATACTTGAATGAAGTTATTATAACCAATTTCAAAAACCAGGAGGTTCTTGTTTCGTCTGGATGTTTTTTATTTATTTGTTACTTCATAACACAGGAGTGTCGAGAGGTCCGATAAAGTCTTCATGGCCAGGTGGTCCGATAAGGTATTCATAACCAGGAGGTCCGATAGTCTTCATAAGCAGGAGGTCTGATAATGTCTTCATAATCAGGAGGTCCGATAAAGTCATCGTAACCAGGAGGTCGGATAAAGTCTTCATAACCAGGAGGTCCGATAAAGTCTTCTTAACCAGGAGGTCCGATAAAATCAGTGTGTGCTCTTTCTTGTTTTATCCCTCAAGTTCAGTGTCAGGTTTTTTTATATGACGTCATACAGTTCGTCAGCGATATCATAATATCTGCCTATTTATTAATAACTGATGATACCACAAACACATTGAATCATGTTCCTGATACAATTCAACAAAGATTTTGATACTAAGCATTTAAAGTTACGTGCATCCAACCACGTTTCGAACAGAGATAACAAAATGCACTTCATGTTTTTAGTTAATTTGCACTAATAGTTATTAATAACATTGTTTTGTCACGTATTACCAAGTCTATGATGTCATATGATTACGATAAAGTTTTTGATTCATCAAACGGTGATAATCAGCTACAGTTCGTCCTTTAGCTTCTAACATTTTATTAGGCGTATTGTTGGACGTTATTTAAAAATAAATAGATTTATTGACTAAGACAATCTATATGCCATTGGAAATATTCTAATTATGCGTCTCATCTTAAGCGTGATTTATATGAATTGTTACACAAAGGACATTGGACATTGTGCAAGAAAGTAATGAGATTAAATGTAGACAAAAGTAGAGAGTATGAATTGAGTGTGTGATGGAAAATATGCGTAAAGGAGTAAATTCAGATTTGCTGACAATAAGAAATGTATAGAAGAGTAGTTGTGCCGACCCTTCGAAGGGAAAAATGCAGACACATGATTATTATACTAAGAAAAATATAATTATAATTGCTAAGTAATACTCGATGTTGTAAGATTTAAAACTATGGGCACTTATTTCTTTACTTTTTAAGTTAAAATATTTTTACAAAATATGGTGTTACAAAGTATCGTCTAGAAACAATTATGTTACGTAAGAACTGATTTTATCGACATAAATGATTACTTATAAAGATCGGAACGATATCTAATTTCACGCCTACAAGATTGAGGTGACTCCTTCGATCACAATTGGACCATGCATTTACTTTCATGCATAACCAATTATCCAGTATGATTATATAAGAAAGAAATGAGCAGTTTGTAGTGCAGTTTAAATGCATTTTTATGACCAGCGGTGGTCACAAAAGTCCATCATCGAAGTGCAGTCACTGTAGTTTAGTTAACGTAGATTTATAGAGAAAATTGCAGTTGTAATCAATTCGCTGCGTTGATTATCAAAACATTAATCACCGCACATTGATAACGCTAATCAGTATGAATTGTATGTGAGCGAACATTTTTCCAGTTCTAGTTGGGATCTCGACACAAACATACACGGACAGTTTATCATAGTAAATTGATTAGTTTTTAATTACACATTTCGTTGAAGTAGGTGCTCACCGGTAGGACGTAGAATTTCTAATAGTTAAAACGTGTGATACAATGAACTGATATATTTAAGTGTTTTATTTGTAAATATCTTGTGCAATGGGAAATACTAAATCAAAGAAAGTTCAAAAAGAACCTGACAAGTTTTTCGAACGGGAAAGATGGAAGGAGCAGAAGAGAGAAGAAAAGAAGAAGAAATACGTGAACCCTTCGAATAAACGGATAGGTGTGAAAGAGGCACCGTTAAGCCCTGCAAGTGCCTTGACTGCGCCCGCGCCGGTCCCGCCGCCGGCGCCTGCGCCCGCCAACATCCGTTCTTATGACGACGAGGCGATAGACCGCATGCGCCAACAGTTACACAACGACTCGGATGCTTTTCTTCTAAACAACATTCTAATGTGTGTTCAGTTCTTTGAGAACTATGAGAGGTGAGCATTATGTTGTAATTATTTTATTTAACGACTAACAACATGCCCCAGATTCCTTAAGGTCAAATAAACCAAACGGTTTATCCTAATCTTGGTTAGATTTGAAAGAATTTCGAAATACGAAAATAGGTCCAGTTGTTTTTAAAATGAACTATCTCAAACAATTGAGTTATTAACGTGTTTGAAACTAATATAATTGAGTTGAAAGTTGGTTTTATTTTAACTGAAGACCTGAAGATTGATCTTATGATCAATGTCTATACACCAAAGGTTATTATTTCAAAGTATATGCCAAAATAAACCTGAATGTTTTTCCTTATTGTTTGTTAATATCATTCCATTTTTCAATGTCGTGTTCTTGCAATTACGATAATTTAGTAGGAAGTGTTATCAAAAATACATATTTTTTGGAATAATCAGCTGTTATTTTGTAATTTACCTTGATATCGCTAAGTACACTGGCTTAATATAATAAGCTTAATATTAGCGTGGAGTAGACAAACGTTTGTAATGCTTTATTTATTGTGTTCTTAGGATTAAATGAGATTATTGGAAAATCAATGCGGCGGTTTAGGATTAGAGCGGCTTTTTCGAGGAAAACTTATTGACAAGTTTCATATCATGTAATCTATGAAATTGCGTTGCGATATTTCATATTAGGTGATTATTACGTTATTGTACATTTTCCTTGAAATTTTATTTACTAACGGTATTGCAAGTAATTCTTGAATATTCCTATGTATATTATTTCTATAATATTTCTGTAATTATGAAATCCTATACGTTTTTTGTTAATTTTATTATTCATAGCAATTATGGTACAAAATGAATGCTACAAAGCATTACAATCTTAGAAAATATATCAATTATATAAGTTGACACAATATAAATGTTTGTTGACTTCTAAAATAGACGGAATTTATTATTTTAATCTATAGCCATTTGATAAAAATAGTTAAATACTCAGCCTAAGAGATAAACAAATGTTTACTATGTTCAAGACTATTGGTGATTAAATTTTATTTGAATGGAGATTGGATTATTAAAATTAAAAAAATTGTAAGCATTAAAGATACCTAAATCATACTAATATTATAAATGAGTTTAGATGTTTGGATGGATGTTTGTTAGAGTCTGTAGCGTAAACGTCTAGGCGAATTTCGATTAAATTTGCTATAGATGTAGAGGTTAGTCGGGAAGGATACGAAAGCTACTGACCTATATTTTTTTAAATTCCACATGGACGGAGTCGCGGTGCAAAGCTAGTAAATAGTAAAAGTAATTAATATATATGTTCAAAATTAGATTTCAAAGGCTCAATGTATTCAAAATTTAGTATAACTTACGTAGTTATGACATTGAATTGTGTCTAATCATTTGATAGCCAATAATATTTTAATCGAAAGAAATCGGGACTTTTTTTCATAATATGATATATTTATTGCATTTCTCTTAATTTAATGCGGATATAGATATGTGGTTTTTATTTTATTAATATGCAAGTAAACAGATTAGAGTTATCTTTGAAGAAAATTTAAATTAAGTATAACTGCACTTTGTACTATTGTAAATACTTAATAAATATTTTAAATGTAAGATCAAAGAAATGAATAACAACGAGTTTGATTCTATTGGAGTGTACATTAAAAAAAAACTATAATTATTTAAATCGAGAAAATCCTTTCTACTGTTCGTTAATCAAATCCATAATATTTTGTAAGTTTGTTAAAGCTTTCCGCGTAAAATAAAATCTAACCTACATAAACGAGGAAAAATATTTCAAACAAATGAAGATTTTCTTGCAATAAGCACACGTCACAGATTATTTTCTTTACAAAGAACATTCCGACTAATAAATGGAATTCAATAAATACGATAAAGGATAAAGTCATTATCAAAGATAAAGTTTCAAGAACCTATTCAATTAGATATTGTTATCGAGCATGCCACGCTAGCGGAGATTTCAGTTTGATTTTATAAATCACGTATTCATTTTAGAATGGATTTTAATTTTTATTACGTGGCGTAATTAAGTCTACAAATTAAAATGAATGTGGGAGGCCACTTTTCAAGAACATAGACAAAATTTAACAACGTCGTCAACACTACATATTTTAATGTTTTTGACCTTCTAGAACGTTTGATTAATTTTTTATGTCTATTTCAATGTTCCAGGGAAGTTTATCACGTCAAAAACAACCCAATTAATGAGCGAGAGCATACAATGGACGAGGAAATGGTGCGTAGACACAAACATGTGTTCTTCGCGGATCGTCTCCAGGAATGCGTTCAAGAGCACATTAGTTACCAAAGAAGAAGAGATCACAGTGAACCTCTGATAGCGCCCAGGCTGTTCATTATTTATGATAATGTTGAAGCTAGCGAGCCGGGGGACACTTCGGATTACTGCGCGGTTTTGGATGCACCTTTTTATAAGCTTCGCATTGAAGATTGCAAGGAATCAGGTAATAATTGTATTACAATCAAGGAAAAACAAATCAAAGTCTAAGTTTTCAATGTTTCTTCATTTACATTTTCTTATCGTTTCAGGATTCGTTAAACTCAAGAAACTAGAAGTACTAGAAAGTAGTCTCTCCAAAGAAAATGAAGCAATGCAACAACAGCAAAACCATTCAGATACATGCAGCATTTACACCGACTCGGAAAAAGAATCAAACGATTCTGACGATTCCCCTTACGTAAGTAAAGGCGAAGTTTTGTTGCAAAATATAAAGCTCAAGATAAATGAAGTACAAGGAGATGGTTATCAAATAAAACCAGATAACTTAAACTTACATATGAACGCACAGGAAATAACAGGAAGGCGTCCCAGCGGACCAATGAAACAAGTTAGCGTGCAAGTCCAAAAGAATAACATTTCAAACATAGATTTGATTAGGAAAGGTACGTCAAGATTACCAGAAAATGAAATTTATAATGAGGACCTAAGTACTATTGAGGATATAGACAATAATAGGCCTAGAAAATCAATTTTGAAAAATGGCAGAAGAGGAAGCGATACTAACAATGATCTCAAAAGTAAAACTCGCTTTGGCGATAATCGGGCTATGTCAGCAGATAACGTAGCAGCCGATGACACTGAGACTTCGGGCTACCGATCTAATTCTAGCAGTCGACATAATGAATCAAGTGAAACGGATTCCGATTACGGTTATTCAACAATAACGGAATCTACTACACCTAAAAAGGTGGAACTAAGTTTGCAACCGAAATTTACTACTTCTGGAGTTCTACCCGAGGAATGCTGGATTTCAGTAGATTTGCGAACACTCGATTGGAGTGATGAAGAAGATGAAGTTGCTACGAATTCATCTAGGCTATCCTTAAGTAGAAATTTGTTTGAAACACATCATTACCTAAGTTCGGTTAACTTTATGAATAATTTTGTTGATAACTTTATTGTCAGTTTAGGCTCAGGTCTTGGGTTCTCACAGGAAGCCATTAATAACGCTTTGACGCAAGGAGCAAGTATATATTGTGATGTTGCTAAAAACGGTTCTAAGCTGAGTTACGAAGTATTTCCAGCTCTGTTAGCGGCTTGGCCAAACGCAGCAAATCAATGGATCATACGGGAAAGAAAAATAATTCAAAATCCCCGAACTAATTTCAGCTACCAATGGCCAACTAAATATATGGTCCGAAAGGCAATAGGATTCGGATGTTTGCTTGTGCCGATTGGATTTAGACCGAAAAGAGGAGTCAATCCCGACCAAAAGTTGCAATGGAGAATTACATTTCCAGCGGCCGAACGTTATTTAGAAAGTTGTTTGGCTCATTCACACATGCGGTGTTATTTATTTGCACTTGCCTTACATAAAACTTTTATAGAGAACGAGACCTCTAAAATAGGAATAGATGCAAACCATATCAAAAACCATCTATTTTGGCAATGCGAAGATAATTACGCCAAATGGCCCGAAGATAGACTTGGAGAGTCGTTGAGGTTATTTTTACGCAGTTTCTATGTTCATTTTGGACAATCCAGATTTCCAAATTACTTTATCGAAAACTGTAATGACTTTAAAAGCATCCCGAAACCTTTATTACTGAAGTCGCAAAGAAAATTAGCAGATATATTGGAATCTCCCGTTATGCATTTGCTCAATGCGCTTGATAAACTAAGATATAATAAAAAGGAGTTTTATCCAACGTTTAATGTGCGCCGACTTTACGAAATTTTAACTTGCAAAAATCCTTTGCATATTTTAAATCCAAATATACCTGAAACAATTCCTCATTACAATGACAGTTCAGACAGTGACGACGATCACAGCAATTTTTGGGACAAAGCTAAAGCGCATGATAAACATTATCAATGGAAGAAGGAACGACAGCGGCAACTGAAAGAAAGGCGGAAGGCAAATGTAAATAACAAAAAGAGAAGTGGAAATAAAGACGAACGAGAAATAAACAAAAGCGTAAGTAGATTACTTTTTTTGATAAGAATTAATTGGCTACATGGCTGTATCAGCTTATAATTGTCTTTTAATTTCCTAACGAAAAGTGGTTGCTAGTAAATCTTACAAAGTTAATTATCATAATAAACTGCGTAATGTTATTTTTTAATTTTAGATTTTGTTCTTTTGCAGATAATACTGCCAGCTAAAATGCAGCCCGAACGTCGACGTCTAGTTCTAGAGTTCTTCATTCCACATTTTATTGCGATGGCGCGCTCCAGTGAGAAATTCGAAGCGATAAAACAAGCTGTAATTTATTTGGAACAAGCTCAAAGACTTTGTCGTTTGCTGTTGGAAGAACCAGCTGGAGATGTTACGGCTAATGAATATCTTGATGTGATTCGAGAAAAGTTAATAGATTGTCAGAGAAAATTAGCAAAACAGGTTGGCTACAAGCTACCACCACGAGTCGAGAGTTACTCTGACAGATCCAATAATTCACATTTAATTCGTAAACATCGACCTAAATATGAACACATGATCAATCAAGATTCACCGTGTGATAATCCCAGTATTGCTCCTTTCACTTTTGTTGATGTTCATGTTGAAAATGGAAAAAATAAGGATGTCAAGAAATTAAAGGTTGCTGTAGATCCTGAGGAATCTAAATTATGATTGGAATTATAAGTCGTTAAAATTTAATGTACATAAGTCTCTGTATATAATCTGTAATTATTATTTTCTATATTTATAAAAAATTGATATAATATTTTTAAAAAGTTGAAAGTTTGGACCTTATTTATGACTGGTTAAAAATATCGCTTTAATATTGAGGTTTACAATTTCAAGAATCTCGTTTTTATGTTTAAGTAATTGTTGGTAAAATAATACTTTAAAAGTTAAATATTCATTAAAATAAAATTAAGGAAAACATGTGACAAAATTTATTTCTTTTGATATACTCTCATTAACAATTTCATTTAAAGAATTATTTCTTAAATTAAAGTAACAAATTTAGTTTTTAGAAAAATGTTGTACATTTACACTGTAGGAATACTTTGCTTAGTTATTTAATCTGTTTGTGGAATGTTAAATAAGTGGATTCACGCCACCGACCATTGAAAGTAGTGCCATTCGCACGTACATGCCATACTCAGCTTGTCGGAAGTATGCGGCGCGAGGGTCGGAATCGAATTCCGCAGATATTTCATCGACTCTTGGCAAAGGATGCATCACAATCATTCGTCTGCGGGCTCGTGTCATGAGCTGTGGTGTTACAACTAACAATCCACGCATCTGTAAACAATAATTTAGTAATGTAAATCCATTTTGTTTTAAGATCTTTGTTACCCATTTGTATTTATTTGTTCTGTCGTTTAAGTGTACGTAGTCTATACTTAAATAATATTTATATTTATTTCGATAGATAAATTAAATACGTTAATATCACGAATGAAAATCCTGAATACCGATTAAATGATTAAATCATTTTAAAGACGAGATAGTGATTTTTACCTTTTCATATTCCTCTTGGCTGTCGAATCTTTCACGTTGAATTCTGGTCATGTAAAGAACATGAGTGTCACCTAAGACATCCTCTAATCTTTCATACACTTTTTGTGGAATACCTTTATATGCCACATAATCCATTATATGTTTAGGCATTCCGAGTCCCGGTGGACTTACATACTGCAGCTGAACTTGATACAATGTGAGTAATCTTGCCAGGGAATGGACTGTACGACCATTCTTAAGATCTCCAACCATTGTTATAGTAAGGCCGTTGACTGTTCCGATTTCTTCTCTTATCGTAAAAACGTCTAGCAGCGCTTGAGTAGGATGTTCTCCGACGCCATCTCCAGCATTGATGATTGGTTTGCGGCAATGTCTCGAGGCGCGCTGAAACAACAATAACGTAAAAACTAATAGACCAAAAAAATAAAACATTAACAGGTGTGTATTAAATAGAAAACATACCGTTACAGCTCCCGGTTCTGGATGTCTCAATACAACAATATCAGAATAACTAGCCATTACTGCAACACTGTCTTCCAAGGTTTCACCTTTTTTGGCTGAGGAGCTTGTAGCGTCAGTATGTATGACAGAGCCCCCGAGTCTCTGCATCGCGGCTGCGAAACTGCAACTAGTTCGCGTGCTCACTTCATAGAATATAGACGACATCACTTTTCCTCGTAATATGTCATCCAAGTAACGTCCTTTACTGACGCTGGTTTTCATAAATTGAGCGAGGTTGAAAATATCGTTCAGCGTTTCTTTAGTGAAGGTATCGACAGTTAAAATACTTTTACCGAACAGATCACTCTTTTGACGATGTGACAATGTCTGAGTGGTGTTACCATACGATGAACTGTCACACCTTTGCCTCATTGTAGGTTGAGGAGGTAGTGGGGACATGCTCCTTAGGCCGGTTGCATCGTTAAAGTGTACGTTTAATTTACCCGGACCATCGGGTTTGCTTGGCTCTACTTGATCTAGATCAAAATCGCTCAATCGACTCAACTCTATAGACACTTGGTGATCTAGGGCAGAGTTCGGTCGACTTAACTCTTTCTCCGCTTTTTCGACAGCATATGTGGCGAACGTTTGTTTTTTTGGTGTTGGCCAATCGCGTACGTTCTGCCCGAATCCCGGTGGCACAAGGATTTGACCTTCCACATAAGCTATTTCCCCGCGTAAAGTTACACGATGAATCGCCCCACAAACCTTCATTCCTGCGAATGGTGTCCATTTGGATTTTGAAAATTCCATTGCATTCGGAATAGTCCATTCGTAGTCCATGTCGACTTCTACGTAAGTGTTAGGTTGCTCAGGTAAGTTGAAAATTTTACGCGGATTTCGGTGAAATTTATTAATAATGTCTTCGATCGTTAGCCGTCCTTCGTGCACGGCATTAAGTAACAATGGTAAAATTGTTTCAAGGCCTGGAAAGCCCGGAGGAGGTTTCTCTGAGTTTTTCTCTTCAACGGTATGCGGAGCATGATCGGTAGCAAAAACGTCAATAATGTCCATATTTTTCCATAATTCAGCTTGGTCATCAGGACCGCATAGAACAGGTCGGACTTCAGCGCGGCCCGAACCGATGTCATCTATGTTATCTGTGCTTAAAAACAAATGATGTGGACACACTTCACACGTCACTTTTAGTCCCCCCTTCTTCGCCGCCCTGATGATAGATATTTCTTCTTTTCGGGCGACGTGACATATATGAACAGGACGATCGAGCAACGAAGCCATTAATATAACTGCACCTGTTTTTTCACGTTCGGCGTGAACGCAAATCGGAATTTTCTTCGGCCAATTTTGTAGATGCCGTTGCCAAATTGTCATATCGTCAAGTTGGAGAGTAGTAAATGTTTGATTGAGATACATTTTTAATGTTGAGGCTTGTGAAGCTAACTCACAAGCAGTGTCGTAGTTGGTAGACGATGCGCCTACGAACAGAGCATAGTCACAGCGGGCGCTTACTCTTGCCAGAGCGGACACATACTCGAATGCTTGGCGATCGACCACAGGTGGATTTGTGTTGGGCATTGCACATATCATAGTCACCCCTCCCGCAAGGGCAGCGGCAGTACAAGATGCGAAATCTTCTTTGTAAGTAGCTCCAGGTTCACGAACATGGACGTGGACATCAATGAAACCGGGTAATTTAATGATATTGCGTGAAGTCATACAATCTGTATGCGTTTTCATTAAAGGCGCTCCACCGCATTGTAACATAGCCTATAATTGAAAATTATATGGTCAATTTAGGAAAATCAAAAAACTAAAGAAACATTATTTTACAAATAAAACAAAAGGAAATACCTGAACCAGTAGTTTAGCACATTTAACATCAGTGACTAATGGAACAGCGTAGTCGACAGCGAGCCGACGAGTCCGGTAGCCGTGTGTGGTGAACGAAGAGACACGGCGCGCACCTCCCCGCATCGGTAGGTTGATAACAAGATCCAATTGGCGTCGCGCCATGAAGTCGGCGAGATGCATCAGTTCACCGTCAGATCTGTCATCGTCTGGATCGCCGATGTGGTCAAATGTCCATTGGACACTCTCAACCTAAACCACATTTATTCAATTATTTAATAAACATTTTTTATGCACAACACGCTTTCACTGTAAATCGGTGGTAGAATATTAATTAAATTATAGTTTACCTCCACACCGTGTTCTGCGTAAAAGTCTCCAGTTCCCATGCTCGCGTACAATTTATAACCCATCTTGTGTAAAATTTGAACGCTTGGCAGTAATTCCATTTTATGCTAAAATTAAATGAAAAATATTTAATACTAAAGTAATGCGGTAAAATACATACAATCGCGATAACATTTTACATAAATAGGATTATTCTCACCTTAAATGTTCCTACAGAGAGTAATATTGCTTTTTTAGGTATTCTGAAACCTGTGCTCATGAGAGATTTTAAATAAGCTTCGTATCGGTTCTCACCGAAACATGCAACTTCTCCTGTTGACGCCATCTCTACGCCCAGAGTCACGTCTGCTCCAGATAGTCTTGAGAATGAAAATTGCGGTACCTTAACGCCCACTTTTCCACAACCAGCCATAACATTTACTGGCTCCACCGGGATACCAAGAATTACTTTAGTTGCCATTGCAACAAAATCGTGATCAAGCGTTTTCGAAACAAACGGGAAAGATCTAGACACTCTCACATTACATTCAATAACTTTCAATTCATTGTCCTTTGCAATAAGCTGCATGTTAAACGGCCCCGTAACGTCTAAAGTTTCTGCTATTATTCTTGCAATTTCCTTAATTTTGTCTAACGTTTCATTGTTTATATCTTGTGGCGGTGTTACCAATGTTGCGTCACCAGAGTGGACGCCAGCATTTTCAACGTGTTCTGATACAGCCATACAAAGAATCGTTCCATCTGCCGCGACAACATCTACGTCAATTTCTTTTGCATCCATAATAAATTTAGAAATAACAACGGGGTAGTCCTTACTTACTTTACTTGCCGATTTTAAATATACCTCTAAATCTTGATTGGAATGTGCAACGTTCATAGCAGCACCGCTAAGAACGTATGATGGACGTACTAAGCATGGAAAACCTACTTCCTCACAAAATGCTTTTGCCGACTCAAGATCAGTAAGTTCTTTCCATCTCGGTTGGAGTATTCCTTTACGATCCAACATACGTGAAAATTTAAATCTGTTTTCTGCATTATCAATCATGTCAGGTGACGTGCCTAAAATTACCGCTTGTTGTCTGTGTAAATCCATTGCAATATTATTTGGTAATTGTCCACCCATACAAAGTATAACTCCATCTGGTTTTTCAAGCTTATAAATGTCCATGACAACCTCGAAAGATATTTCTTCAAAATATAATCTATCACTCATGTCATAATCAGTACTAACAGTTTCTGGATTATAATTTATCATTATAGTTTTCTTATCTTGATTTTTCAATTCTCTGAGACAACCAACAGCACACCAATCGAATTCCACAGAACTTCCAATTCTGTAAACACCCGATCCTAGAACCATAACATGCTCACCGGGGAAATCCAAATCGTGTGTTGTTCCATTGTATGTTAGATAAAGATAATTTGTGGATGCCGGCCATTCGGCTGCAACAGTATCGATTCTTTTTACGAATGGAGTTATATTATATTCTTCTCGAAGTTTTCTGATCGCTAATTCAGTACTTTTAACAGCGGCTGCGATTTGTTTATCTGAAAATCCAATTTGTTTTGCTGTCCTTAAATTGCTGGATGATATGGTATTAGGAGGAGTTGCTTCGAGGCTTTTGTAATAATCGATGATATTTTTAAATTTCCCTAAGAACCAACGGTCAATTTTTGTGAGCTCATAAAGTTTATCCAACGTGTACCCTTGTTTGAGTGCAGCAGCTAATACGAACATACGTTTATCAGTGGGTTCTCTTAACTCATCTTCATTGACTTTTTTGATGTTGGGATCAAAACCGTTAACATTTTCATCTACCATACGTAAGGCTTTCTGAAAGGCTTCTTCAAAATTTCTTCCAATAGACATCACCTCTCCTACACTTTTCATGGAACTTCCAATTTTGGTGCTCACTCTGTTGAATTTTGCCAGATCCCATCTAGGTATTTTAACAACACAATAATCTAAACTCGGTTCAAAACAAGCTGTAGTAACACCTGTTACCGAATTTTTAATCTCAGGTAAAGAGATACCCAGTGCTAGTTTGGCTGCAACATATGCGAGTGGGTACCCTGTCGCTTTACTCGCTAGCGCTGAACTTCTGGATAATCTAGCATTTACTTCTATGATATAAAATTCTTCTGAGTTCGGATTTAGAGCGTACTGTATATTACACTCTCCAACAATGCCGAAATGTCGAATAACTTTTAATGCTGTATTACGTAACATATAGTACTCTCTGTTCGATAAAGTTTGACTAGGTGCCACGACGATGGATTCACCTGTGTGTATTCCTAGAGGATCTACATTTTCCATATTACAAACAGTTATGCAGTTATCGTAGGCATCTCTGACGACTTCATACTCAACTTCTTTCCATCCTTTTAGAGATTTATCAATGATCAATTGCTCCGAATGTGAAAGAGCATGATGGGCCAATGTTCGGAGTTCCTCTTCGTTATTTGCAAATCCTGAACCGAGCCCACCGAGAGAAAACGCGGAACGAGCCATCACCGGATACCCGATCTGCAATGCTGCAGCGATTGCTTCATCAACTGAGGACACCGCTGCACTTGGCGCTACTTTTTCTCCAATTAAGTTAATTTTCTCAGCAAAGATTTTTCTATCTTCAGTATCCACAATAGATTGAATTGGTGTCCCCAAAACTTTAACATTATACTTTTCGAAGACCTTTGATTTTTGTAGTTCAACGCCGCAGTTTAAAGCAGTTTGCCCACCAAAGGTCAGAAGAACCCCTGTTGGTCGTTCGGCTTTTATTACCTGCTCTACATATTCTGGCGTTATAGGTAAAAAGTAAACTTTGTCAGCCAAGCCTTTTGATGTTTGTACAGTTGCTATGTTGGGATTGATTAAAACGGTTTGAATTTTTTCTTCCTGCATAGCTTTTACTCCCTGGGATCCTGAATAATCAAATTCACCAGCTTGACCGATGGATAAGCCTCCTGAGCCTAATATTAACACTTTTTTCGGTTTATCAGGAAGAGTTGGAACATATGTTAATTGCTCGGTTATCATGTCATCTATGCAACAAACAGTTTTGTCTTTGTACGATTTGACGCTTTTTATGAAAATATCGAAAAGGCATTCTAAATCAGTAGGGCCAGCTGTATGTTCAGGATGGAACTGAACACTAAAGAACGGTAACGACTTGTGAATTATTCCCTCGTTAGTTCTATCGTTTTCGTTGGTGAATAAGATTTTCCAATTTTCTGGTAATGTTTCAGCGTCTACAGCAAATCCATGATTTTGAGAAGTCATAAAACACCTTTTAGTAGCGCTGTGGGTGCAAGGCAAGTTATGGCCTCTGTTACCGTAACTGCAACCAAACAAAAAGAAACAATTGTAACGCTAAGTTAAAAGTCTAGAGTAAAACAGTAAGTTTCAATAATACCTTGTTTTATATGTTTTGCAGCCAGCTGCAGTCGCTAGCAGCTGATGACCCAAACATATACCGAAGACTGGTTTTACGTTGTTCTTTTTTTCAATAACTTTCTTTAAATTTTCTACGACTTTCTTACACATCACTGGATCGCCAGGGCCGTTGCTTATAAACAATCCATCGAAATCTTGCGAACCTAAATCATAGTCCCAAGGTACTAAAATAACTTTAGCGTTTCTTTTTATTAAGCATCGTATCTGATTGAATTTTAGACCGCAATCCACCGCCATTATTGTTACTTCACCATTGGGGTTATAAATTTTAGGTTTCTGAAACAAACGAAATTAAATATCAGTAATGATAGAAATTAATAATTCTTCTAATGTAAATCAATAATGAATGTACCTTAGTCGAAACTTCAGCAACAAGATTTCTTTCGTTAGGATCTGATATCGGCGGCAAGGGTGCTGTAGGTGGAGTGCCTTGTACGATGCGGCCAAGCATGATACCCTCCCGCAGGCGATGCGTGAGGGCGCGTGTGTCGATGCCGCACAAGCCAGGAACACCGCGCTCTCGCAACCACGCCCCTAGCGAGCGTTGTGCCCGCCAGTGACAAGCATTACTACTCACTTCGCCTACAATCAGACCGGCAGCCCAAATCCGCTCCGATTCAAACCATCTGTAATTATTTGAAGTAAATGTAACAACCTTACACAAATCTATGACTTGCAGCAAAGGTAGTTAATATTGTTTTTTTACAATAGGAAAAAACTGCATACTACCGAGGTATTCCGTGCTCGTCGCGCTCTTCTTCATTAGGCACTCCGTAGTTGCCGACTAGTGGATAGGTGAGCACTAGCAGTTGAGCGTGGTAAGAGGGGTCTGTCAGGGATTCGGGATAGCCCACCATGCCCGTCTGAAACACTGTAAGGGAGATACTTACAATGGCTTTCTAAAGGCGAGAACTCGTTGGTTAGTGTTGTGCCTATTAAGGCTAGCCATTTGATAGTTACCGACTTCCCCCTCCATTGGGACTTGAGCCCCGAAGCTCCAGCCTGTATGCACGGAGCCATCAGCGAGGATGAGGCTACACGGTGGTCCCAGCTCCGATGTCAGTTCCTTGTTAGTCATTGTGCTGAAAAAAAAAATGAAGGTTAAGTAATTATAAGTATAAATTTCTTACTATAAATGTTACATTAAAATTAGATTCAGCTCAAATATAAGGTAATTTCTGATAAGAATTGTATCAAAGATGCATTGCTTAAAATCATTGAGACTGACGTAAATTTATTTATCATAGTAATGAAGATGCTGAACATATTCGAGTCTAAAACACATACTACTAGGGCTTACGCGATTCTGTCTGCTTGTTAACCTTCTTTATCTTCTTTTGGTAGTGTCAAATTACCAATATTAGATTACATAGTATAACCTTAGACGAACATGAATTTCAACCCGGTACCGCTAGTTTTGAGCAAACCGCTGAACCACTTGAATGTCCTGTTTAACTCGTCGTTCTAATAACAAATACAGATAACAAAAAATATGCGGAAATATTGAACTGTTATCTTTAAAGTCAAGGAATACTTCCGACATAGTTTCTAAATTATTTAATGTTTGTGCGTATTTTTGTTCCCACTACAGCAACAGAACGTACAAAATACGATTGTGATTTTTTAAAGAATGATATTTAAGAGTACCGATCAACTTTTATGAGATGAATTGATGCACCTCCAAGGTCTATTGGTACAAAGTTTGAATGATCAACACCATATTGACCGGAAACATTCAAATCTATTTACTAATTTGCGTATATACAACGACATTTGAAGTTAGTACTCCATCATAAAAATATACTTGGTAACGTGTACCAAAATAGTATAAAAACAAACGTTGTAATTATAACTTTTACAATTATGAAAACATTAAGTACCTACATTACATCTAGATTTTAGTACGTAAAATACACGATTAATTAGTAATAACATAAAACTCTAAACTGTTTGTTTAATTTTTTTTTCAAACCGAAGTATTAAGTACATGTGAATGATTTTAAAGTTTGTTTTAAAAAGTTTAGCGAGATCGTAGCAATACTTACTTAAGTTTTGAGGTTCTGTTTGACGACCACGTGGTAGTTTACGAGTTCCGCGAATACGACCAGCTTATTCGCGGTCCCCGCAGCGACTGGCTGGACTGGATAAATGAAACGCCACCAACAATGCCCCGCTACAGCTATGTTATCAAAGCGTCATCGTTTCAAGTTACTGACCTCTCTTACCCACACATAACAATAGCTATAGGTTGTCTCACTCGACCAACATATGCAGAGATGCCATGCTTTTAGTTCGTTCTATATTCTTCGTACTTATTAACTAAAGAGTTGGTGCACATGAATGGCAAACCTTTAGGACGTTAAGACTTAAGTTACGAACTGTTTAGTCTGTCGCATAAAATGAAATTAATGTTTTCCTTGGCAAACTTCCATTGTTCTTGTTTGTTTTTTAACGCAATACGTGTGTCGGTATCATGTAGTAAATCGACATAGTTAATCGATCACATTTAGAAGAAGAAATGATTCAACTTGATTCAATTTACTGTCCTATTTCTTACGTGTGAATTGCCTAAATAAGGTCTTCGAACAGCTAGGAAAAATTTGCCAGTGTCGGACTAGGACCAGATCCAGATAGACTTATCTACATTTAATTTGATAACATGAATTTTGTATTTAATTGAGGATTGATTGAGTAGTACTCAGTAATTCCGAATGTTTCAAATTCGATAGACGCTAGAAGTTTCAACATTTCGTGAAACTTACCTTCCTGTGTCCTGTAGACTGTAAGCTGTTCTCTCAAACTAACAATTTAACTAAATTTAATTGACAAAAATGGTGACATATCATTACTGATCGTTGGTTTAGATCCTCTCCACACAGACTACCGCCAACGTTATTATAATACCATTTGTTTATAACATATTTTGGGTTTGAATTAGGTGTTACAAACTAACCAATCTGTATCAATCAACATTTATTTTATTAACAACTTCAATTGCAAATGTATCTATATACAAATTTAAGCTATGGTAATTTGCACAAATATGCACCCTTTCTATCTAGAATGGGTGTATCGATGAATTGCATTGTCGTTTGCTTTGGCACGTCTGCTAACTCTAGCACTGAGATGATGTTGTCCCCTGTTCGGAGCCACACGCCGGGTACGTAAAGAGTCACCTGAGGTCCCACACTGGGCCAGTAGCGGCCCAGGTTGTTACCATTTATCCACACGTAACCCTGAAATTAATTATAATTTATAACTGGTGGTCTGCGTAAACCCTTTAGGGTTCTCCTATCTAAGAAATAGCAAACATTTGGAAACGGTTCTACAAAAAACAAACGAAAAGTTTTTCCATAAAATTAATAATAATGTCGACTTTTACATACCTTTCCCCAACCGGTGGTATCTAAATATGTATCTAATATTTTCACATGACTCGGTATGTGAAAGAACGTTTCAAAAACAACGGGACCTTCCTTAGGATCTATTTCATCAGTTTTAAAACTATGTATTCCTACGGAATTTAAGGGATAACCAGTCACAGACCATTTGCCGTCGAGGACTTTGCCATTGTATTGTACTGTGCTAAGGATACCCTGAAACAAAAAAAGGTATCAGGTAAAAGGGAGGTAACGTTTACTTCTTGATTTTTTTTACTAAAGATAGAATTAAAACACTGCTAAATGAAGTTTACGGTTATTTCACTGTTATAAGGCAAATCTACAAAAGTGTAAAATGTATTTTTAATTATTATTTGTTTATAATTGGAAGGAAACTATAGAGTTAATTACCAAGGAAAAAAAATTGCAAGTGCTTTTAAGACGCAATATTATTACATGATGTATCATTTGAGTATACTCACTTTGTAGTCATGAAGGCGATTACCGTAATTGATACGTCCTTGGTTTTCCACCAGTAATGACAGCGTCGATCCTGGTTTACATCTCAAATTGACAGTGGTTTGCTTGCAATTTCTATAAAGAATTCCTTGTAATTCCTGAATAGTAATAATAATGGTCTAATAAACAAATAGCCTTCTATTATTTCATTTGGAAACAAAGAATACGAAGTCGCTGTTTGTGTTTTGATGCAATTAAAAAAAACATTCAATCTTTTCCTTACTAATACATTTATCTTCATAAACTCACATAAAGTTATTTTTAATTTTTGTATTTCTTTTTTAATAAACACATACTAAAATATCTAATGATATTTAGGCGCTGGAGCGTATTATATAAAAAATAATCATCAAATTTTACAATAACTTACTTTGTCAACATAAACATAAACTGTGTCACGCGGCTTCGTAATTATTAATTCTCCGCTTGTATCATTCACTATTGTTTCATAAAGTAATAATCCAGCTCTTTGTCTTAAAGACTCGAACGTCGGTAGCTTAGAGCCCCTCACTTCATCGTACTTCTTCCCTAAATGACTGCGTCCGTTTGTACTTAGGATGCTCCCTTTTGGTTGTAGATTTACTTCACCGTATGCTGCTTTCTTAGATACCACTGGGAGTGGTATGCTCTTTACATCTGGATAGTACTGGTATGAAAAAAATGATTACTGCCATTAGTTTATTAAGCTTTGCGATGTAAGGTTTAGCGTCAAAACAATGTTTTTTCGTTTAAACTATTTTAATGATCATAAATTGACTTATATTATATTAAAGTAACTAACATAAGACTAAAAATACTTTTAAAAAGTTCTTATAGTTACATACTTTTCCTAATGTGTCTCTTATGAGATAGTATTTTTCTGTTGGATCTCCAGCTTCTGTGAGTGGAGCATCGTAGTCGTATGATGTTATATCAGGTAAATAAGATCTATCATAATTGGCACCTGAAATTATTTCAAATATTCGTCAACACCGTAAAAATAAATGTAATTTCACTAGCATTGAGGTAAGTAGCATATATGATCTTCCAGACTATCCTCTACATCTATACCAAATTTCATCGAAATCCGTTTAGCAGTATAGGCTAAAAACTCTAACAAACATCCATCCATCCATCTAAACATTCGCATTTATAATATTATATTAGGTATGAAAAGTATGAAGTATGATTTACGATGTCTCAACTATCAGTTTTCTCTTCGTGGATCGATATTTCGCATACTAAGCTAATGATTAAATTGATTAATACTAGAAAAAAAAAAGAGTGTAATTTTTTTACAAACCAGAAGTGAATTCGAAGTTAGAACCACCAAAGAACATGTAAAAGTTGACACTGAATTGGTTGTCCAACAAGACGCGAAGTGTTTCCACTAGATGGCGTCCCGATATTTGCTGCAGCGATTCATTCCAGTGTGTGAGCCAGCCGGAGTAGTACTCAGAATTCATCAGCGGCCCGTGCGGGAAGTAGCGCCGGAACGTTCTCTTTGCTCTGCCAACATCTGAATAACTCTGGAGAATAAAATGTGAAATTATTATTATTAAATTATTAGTTAACGCGGATCAAATTGTTCAAACTGGGAGCTCGATTTATAGTCAGAATTAGTTACCGCTCTCTAGATGTCGCTGCGGCAATATTATAAATATTATGTGGATTTTATGATTCAATAAATTGAGTTTTGATCGACAGTATGGTAGTTTTATCAAGTGCAGTTAATACAAATGAAAATGTGTGTAATCAACGCATTCTTGCCACAATATTCCCAGTATTCATTAAACCAGGTTAGCGATCAAATTCAATGCTGCACTGGAATAATGTAAACCGGGCATTAGGAACTTACACCAAAATCAATAGTAGGCACGGCGCCAGCAATGGAGCCGCTAAGAAACATGGAAGGGTCGGTGCCATCGGTCGTGTACAGCAGGGATTTATTTCCTACGTGCTCTAACAGTATATCACGAACTGCTCCCATATAATTCTTGTCTCTTCCATAACTACCGTATTCATTTTCTACCTGTAAATATAAGTTGTTATAAATTTATAACGTTTACATAATTATGAGTAACTAATAACATTTTGTTATTCCTGTAATTAAGAAATTGGAAATATGTTATTTTAACGTACCTGAACTAATATAATTGGGCCGCCATTTCCAAGCAATAATGGTTTCAAATAAGTAAACAGTTTCGCCATCCAGACTTCAGTCTCATGAATAAAATCTGAAACAATAATAAAATCATATTACATCTATATTCTAATTGATTTATTTGTTTATATTAATATTGAAATGTTTGATTACAACCTTTATCAACAGTACGGAGTTTTATATTGGGATATTTGCCAAGCAACCAGTACGGCAATCCACCCTGAAAAAGAAAGCATTTAAAAACCATTTCAATTTAATCAATTTGTAATATGTTAAATATCTATTATTAAAATTATTGCAGACAGTACCAGTTAAAATCAGCACTATTGAGACAAAAAAAAATATAGTTAATTCTCTCTCTGTGCGAAGTCTTAGTCTAAAGTTCATTCTAGAGTTTGCATAAATAATATTTAAGAAACAAGTTTTAACTGAAAATTCTGTTTTAACTGTGACTGCTATTATCCAAAAGCTGTAAGTCATTAGACGATTATTTGTGTCTCGTAGCAGTAGTAAGGTATCAGTCATTACGTATGTCTGAATAAAAATTGGTACCAAATCTCTCTCAGCGCATATATAAGGTCCGGGGCGCAGTAGCACGTGTAAACCCTCCTCAGCTGCGATCTGCACAAAGCGGGCGACGTCCCGGTCCCCCTCAAATATGTACTGCCCTTCCTCTGGCTCATGGTAGCTCCATTCAACGTACCTGGACAATTAACATAACTAGGTCATTCCAATGAAGGTACGCAAGGTCAAGTGTGTTTCTAAACTACGCGATTACGCGCCTCGACCTATCTCTTATTATTATCACCTATTTAATGCATTGTTTGTAAAAACAAAACACTAAAGGAAAAATATCACCATAAAGTCAATAAATATTAATTAATGTCAATAAATTCTACTAAATGCTACAGTTTTCCTGTTTAAAACTTGTCTTACTCGTAGTTATCAAAGTAACTTTCGTAGACAGTTGAGTTCAATAAGTGAAATATATCTTTA